>NC_133652.1:4984863-5274783 GCF_009905375.1 Apium graveolens | reverse complement strand
TTACAAATCAGTAGACATGTCATTAAAAGCATCATTGCACTCTTCTTTAGTAAGTTGTGTTACATCAGTAGTGATTACCTGAGTTGTTACCTGATTGCTTGATGAACTAACTTCATTTTCCTCAGAATCAGCCATGAGAGCTAAGTTGACATACTCCACATCTTCATTCTCTTCCTCTCCATCAGCTGCCCAATCTTTTTCTTGAGTAATGAAAGCCCTTTCCTTTTGCTTGAGCAGATCAAAATATTTCTTCTTGTAATCTACTTGGTCAAATTTCTTCTTTTCAGAAGTTGGCTTTCTGCACTCACTTGCAAAGTGTCCACTTATACCACAATTGAAACACTTGAACTTTGATTTGTCCACCATGTTCTTATGAGGTTTAGTGGCTCTAGTGTTTTTCTTAAACTTCATCTTTGCAAATCTCCTGGATAGAAATGCAAGATGCTCATCAACACTATCAGAGTCATCTTGACTGGAGTTGTCTTCATTCTCAGCAACTTGCTCTTTTCCTTTGCTTGATTCCTGATATCTTGTACCATCTTTGGAGTTTGATGTAGATCTCACAGTTTCTTGTCTGCATTCCCTCTCATTTTCAGCTACCAATGCAACTGAACTTCCTTTCTTTCTCCCCTTCTCCAATACCTCATCCTGTTCCAACTCTAGTTCATAAGTCTTCAAGATTCCATATAATCTTTCAAGAGTGAAGTCCTTATAATCCTGAGAGTTTCTTAAGGAGACAGTCATGGGTTTCCATTCCTTTGGCAAGGATCTTAAGAATTTAAGATTTGAATCCTTCACCTGGTACACTCTACCATACAGCTTCAATCCATTCAACAGCTTTTGGAATCTGTTAAATGTGTCATTTAAAGATTCATTTTCTTTAAAATGAAAATACTCATACTGTTGAATGAGAAGCTGCATCTTGTTCTCTTTTACTTGTTCTGTACCTTCACACAGCAGCTGAACTGTGTCCCAAACCTCTTTGGCAGTTGAGCAATTTATCACATTATCAAACATATCCTTGTCAAGACCATTAAACAAAATGTTCATAGCCTTCTTATCCTTGTGGACTTCTTCTGTGTCTTCCATTGTCCATTCTGCTCTAGGTTTTGGAATGGATTGACCAACAGCAATTGTGGCCGTAGCAACTGTGGCTACTTTGTGGGGAATGTGAGGACCATTCTCAATACAGTTTACATAACCTTCATCTTGGGAGAGTAGATGAAGGTGCATTTTCACCTTCCAGTGGTGATAACTGTCTCTGTCAAGAACTGGGATTTTTACTCCAATATCCTTCTTACTCATCTTTGTTAGATTCCAAGATCTTTAAACTCTTTGTTTGTCAAGAGCCTGCTCTGATACCAATTGTTATTTCTAGAGAACTAACAATGAGATTTACAGAAGGGGGGGTTGAATGTAAATCTCAAAACTTTTTCAAGTTTTGAGCAGTTTATAAAGACTGTGTGTTCAAGATGAACAAGTGTGTGAATTGCTTTAAGCTGATACAGACAGATATATATTCAAACACAAATGTAAAGAACACAATAAACCTTTAAAAACTTTTCTGGTGGATTTGTTGTTCCACCAAAGATGGTATTTCAGAAATTCTGTGATCTAAGAATTTGATCACAGCTGCATCCTAGTACAAACTAGATAATTTTTCTCTCAGGATTTTTCTAAACAGCTCTGGAAAAATTCTTATCTAATTACTAGCTACTACTTGGTTTATATATTACCAAGTTTACAAGTGAACACAAGGATATATAAAATAATAAAGTAAGATCTCCACTTGTTTCTTCTCCAGTTCACTCCAGTACTTTGTTGACTTAATGTCTCTTTATACTAGAGTAGAACGGCTGCTTTTTCTGATGTTCCTGAAATTAGGCTGCCACATTTCAGTTATCTCTGTTCACCCACGTGCCTCTGTTTGTAGGTACAACTACCACTTATCAACGGTTAATCAACAGAACATCCGTTGAAGCTTTCATCCGTTGATGCACTCATCCGTTGAAGGATGTTATCCGTTGAAGCTTTAGAGACATCCGTTGAAGCTTAGCTTCTCATCCGTTGAAGGTCTTTAAGTCATCCGTTGATACCACTTCATTTATACAAAATTACAAGGCATGAAATATTTACAATTGGCCTTCCTATCTGCATATCTTCTAGTAGTCAACATGACTCATAGTTTCTCTCAACTTCTAAGAATTACATCTTAAATACAGAGACTGAAATATGCTACAACACTAGACTTATTTCTAAGTAAAGCTACACCATCAACGGATAGCCAAAGTGGTCTTATCCGTTGAGGCTACAGACACTGAATTTCTACTTAAGTGTTTTGTTAAACATATCATCAAACTAATGCACATATATTCCTAACAATATCAAACTGAAATAATTCTTGTTTTGAAAATTGCAGATAAAATGAATATGGAATGCGGGCCTATGGATCGATCATTGCTGACCATGCAGGATGATCACATTAGTACTCTTATATGGCATGGGGGTGAGAGGGAGACGCTCGATGTTAGACAGTTGACTGCTAACATGGGTAACTGGGTATTGGATGAGGAGCAGATACATTTGCTTACAGGCTGGGGTTTCGGGGTGTTTGTTAACTCCTTGGTTGTTCCGCAGAATGATATTCGCTTGATCACTACACTGGTGGAGAGGTGGAGGCCAGAGACTAACTCATTTCACTTCACATTCGGTGAGATGACCATTACATTGGAGGATGTTTACATGATCTTGGGGCTGCCTATTACTGGTCGTGTTGTTACCCATACGGAGCTTGATAATCCGAAACCGTATTGGGTGACCAACTGGGAGGATTTGAGGATGACTGAGAAGGAGCGGGCTGAGATGTATGGTCGAGGCGGGGTGACTCTTCACAAGTTACGCACGAGATATGGTTCTAGGCCAGAGGGGGAGCAGAGTCCAGAGTTTCTTCAGCAGGATCCTATAGTTTACACCCGGGCATATCTTCTGTTTCTGATTGGAGGTATATTATTTCCTACCTCGTCTCGGGATGTGGTGCACCCCCGATATCTACAGCTTATACAGGACACTGATCATATTATCGATTATGCTTGGGGGGCTGCTGTTCTGAGCTACTTGTATAGATGCTTGTCGAAGGCTGTGCATAAGTATTCAGACAGTCTAAACGAGTGTGCTATGTTGTTGATGTTGTGGGCTTGGGAGAGGGTATTGCCTGGCCGTCCGGAGATTGCACCGCGTACGAGGTTTGTGTTGCCGAGGGTTACATCGTGGGCTAGACCAGTAGCTAACAGGAGGAGTAACCCTCACCATCACACAGGAGGTTATCGGGGAGATTTTGATAGCTTTTAGATGAGTTGGTTGACATGGCAGCCATATCGGAGGTTTTATAGGAGGATTGATTATAGTGCCGATGATTATGATACTGACATGATGGATATGTTACATATGGCACTCGGTCGCATACCGATGATTCATTTTGAGAGGGTGGAGTATGTCATGCCGGACAGGGTTCTGAGACAGTTTGGTATGCTGCAGCATATTCCTGAGGAGCCGGTGGATCACGGTTTTCTACGTGTGGAGAGGTTGTCCCGTATGCAATAGGATAACCATACTGTTTTGTTGAGACAGTTTATATTGGAGTGGGATTCTTTTGTTGACACGGGTATGCCTATTGTTACAGAGGGGGCTTATGTACCGATGACAGAGTATATGTACTGGTATAGGAGGGTGAGTAAATTGAAGATAGCACTATTTGTAGCTGAGCATGCCACTAAGATACGACCTCGTGATTGGTATAACCAGCAGAATATGGTTGATGCGGTATATTTTATAACTCTTCCTTAACTCTTGCAATTTTACCCCTTAAATTGATTAAATCTTGCATTTTTAGGAATAAAATGCCTAATAATTTCATATTTAGGACTTAAAAAAAGAATTAATGTATTTTACCCCTTGCATTGGTTAAATCTTGTATTTTTAGGAATAAAATGCCTAATTATTTCATATTTAGGACTTATAAAAAGAATTAATGCATTTTACCCATTTGATTGATTAAATCTTGCATTTTTAAGAATAAAATGCCTAATTATTTATCACTTTTTTATATTTTAGTTGGAGAGTGCTATGAGGTTGGCTCAGGTGGTACACAGTCATGATGTTGGAGACTGGTTTTATGAGGCGGTTCCTGATTTTTTGACTCGATATGATCGAGTCATGACCGAGTGGAGGGGTCATTTGGTTGATAGACCCTCCTTTAAAAGAACTGATCATGGCACTGTATCTCATAAACGTGCACGCGAGGTAGTATTATTTATTTGTCAGAAATTTCACAATAAACTTGTTTACAATTGATAATGTATTGAAATGTTGTAAATGTTACCGCAGGCTGAGACTAGTGATGCACAGTCTTCCGAGGACCCACTTCATGTCTCCCAGAAACGCTTACGCCAGGTACTCCTTGATAAACTTCTTAAATAATGCATTGATATGGTACTCTCTTCTTAAATAATGCATTGATATGTATTAACATGTTATTGTAGGGTGAGACTGTTGATGTTCATAGTACCCATCATGTCGGTAGTATAACACCTCCTCCCTCCCAGCAGACCCCTCATACATCGGCTCCCCCTCCCACATCTGTTCCACCTCCTACATCCGTTACCCCTCCTACATTTGTTCCACCTCCAACATCCTCTCCCATTTCTACCTCTGTTCCAGTCGGTGTTGAGGTAGTGTATTAATTTGGTTCTTTAAAACTGCATTTGTGCATTGTGTGCATTGTGTGTGATTATTATTTTTTATTATTTTAGGAGGTTGAGACTGGTACTCCTCTGACACAGCTGACCACTCATGTCACTCATCCTCCAGGCGTTCAGGTACTAATCAGTATATTTAATCACAACCACCACTTAGTTAGTATTTCTTATATGGGACTAAATTGTTTTGCTGTTCATATTTACTGCAGATTGATAGTGCTACACCTGCTTCTGCTACACCATCTCTCCCGATTGCTTTTCATCCTGTTGATATGGAGGTATCATTTATTTCTCAGTGTTGAGTTAAAATTCATCATGTATAACTACTCTTGGATGGTTGCATGATGTTTGTTGATTTAATTGCAGCTTGCTAGTGGTACTCCTGTTACACGAGGATTTGTTGATTTTCGTGGTAATTTTACAAGTGTTCCTGCTAAGTTAGCCTCTATATTCGAGGTACAATTTAAAAGAATTAATGCATTTTGACATATTTAGTTACTCCTGTTACATGTGTTCATTGTTTTGACATGTATTTGCAGATCGACAGAAGTGAAGACTTTTATAAAGATAAGGGGAGGCGCGGTGGTGAGGACAGACGGGGTGATTTGACTAGGCCAATTAAGAACCGAAAGATCGACTGGATTTTTACACATTGGTGGGCTGGTGATCTGCCATATGTTTTTGAAAGGCACACAGATATTACAATGTTCCTCAGTAAGAAGCAAGTGCAGACCCTGGCACCCGGGAATGAATTGGAGGATGATGTTGTCAATGCTTATATGGAGTTGGTAAGGCTTCGAGAAAGGTATATGTGGCAAAACGGGGATCTACATTCGCCGACAAAGAGGTTTTTCATTGCTCCTAGTTTCCTCATGTTCCAGACAAAGCATGTTAGCACAAATCTAAATGTACTAACATCTAATACCTACCTCTCTTTAATTACAAATGTCTATTATTTCTTGAATTGTGTTGTTACTGACGTCTATTTTACAGATGGATCCATACAAGAAGACAGGAGAGGAGCTTGCTGAACAGATTGACTTCTTTAAGACCTACCATAGGCAATTTCAAGGGCCAGATATCCATTTATGTGATTATGCTTTATTTCCTACATGCACTGGAGGTCATTGGATCTTGTTTATTGTGGACCTGAACAAGATGAAAGTTCTATTGGTTGATCCACTTCGTGAGGATAAGCACTTCTGTAATTTCAAGATGCTTTACTCCGTCCAGTATTACTTCATGGTAACCTCTAATCTTTGCATATTTAGACTTATAAAAAGAGTTTATACTTATTTAGGATAAAATGCATAATAAAGACTTATAGAAAAGAATTCATGTCTTTTAGCCCTTAATTTGATTTATTATTTGCATATTTAGGATAAAATGCATAATAAAGACTTGTAGAAAAGAATTCATGTCTTTTAGCCCTTAATTTGATTTATTATTTGCATATTTAGTATAAAATGCATAATAAAGACTTGTAGAAAAGAATTCATGTCTTTTAGCCCTTAATTTGATTTATTATTTGCATATTTAGGATAAAATGCATAATAAAGACTTATAGAAAAGAATTCATGTCTTTTAGCCCTTAATTTGATTTATTATTTGCATATTTAGGATAAAATGCATAATAAAGACTTGTAGAAAAGAATTCATGTCTTTTAGCCCTTAATTTGATTTATTATTTGCATATTTAGGATAAAATGCATAATAAAGACTTCTAGAAAAAAATTCATGTCTTTTAGCCCTTAATTTGATTTATTATTTGCATATTTAGGATAAAATGCTTAATAAAGACTTATAGAAAAGAATTCATGTCTTTTAGCCCTTAATTTGATTTATTATTTGCATATTTAGGATAAAATGCATAATAAAGACTTATAGAAAAGAATTCATGTCTTTTAGCCCTTAATTTGATTTATTATTTGCATATCTAGGATAAAATGCATAATAAAGACTTGTAGAAAAGAATTCATGTCTTTTAGCCCTTAATTTGATTTATTATTTGCATATTTAGGATAAAATGCATAATAAAGACTTGTAGAAAAGAATTCATGTCTTTTAGCCCTTAATTTGATTTATTATTTGCATATTTATGATAAAATGCATAATAAAGACTTATAGAAAAGAATTCATGCTTAATTATTTCATATTTGTTACTAATTATTTAAAATTGTAGGAGAAAGTCCTCCCGTGCTGGCTAAATTACTTGGACCCCCAGAGATTTACAAAGAAATTCATGAAAATGGCTATAGTTACGGCTCGGCCGAAGCAAGATACTGGAGTTGACGGCGGCGTCTATGTATGCAAGTATGTGGATGCCATTCTTAATGGGATTAGATTGGAGCACGCTGTTTGGCATCCATATGATGATGTAGAGACATTTCGTTATCGCATTACTTGGGAATTGCGTAGGGGGCGTGCTCGTCATCTTTCAGCATGGGGATTGACCCAAAGAAATTTGGGTTTATGATTTATTTCTTGAATTTAGAAGATTTATTGGACTTGTATTTGTATACTTATGTTGGTTCTTGTAGTAGTTTTTCGATTGTTCATGTTGGTATGAACTTATTTAGAATGGTTAAATTGTTCGTATGGATTTGGTTTGGATTTTTGATTTGGATTTGGTTTGGATTTTTAATTTGGTTAGCTTTTGAATGTTAGAATAAATGGTTAGAATGTTTATCATTTTCGATGAGGATTGGTGTTTGATTTGTTGGATTGGTTAATTTGGATTGGTGTTTGATTTGTTGGAATGATTATGTATTTTTATTCTTGAGTTTGTAGCGTGAAAACAGGGACAGGAAAACTAGGAATTGCAGAAAACTGCAGGCTGCGGAAACAGCAAAACCTGCAGTCTGCAGGTTTCAGTACCCTTACGCAATGAATCATTGCGGAAGCAAGTCCCATCCGCAATGAATCATTGCGGAAGCTTGAAACTTCTGCAAAAATCACACTTTGGTCACCTTTTTTCATTTTTTTATAATTTGGTCACTGCATATGAATAAATTCGAATTAAATAAAAAACTCTTACAATTATTGCAAAAAATGCCTGGAACACTGAAAATTTTAACCAATAATTTCTGTATTTTTTTCACCATTTCACATTTTTTTCCATTTTATTTTGATTTTTTCCTTGAATAATATGTAATAATTCGAATTAAAAATAAAGAAAAAATAAAAAAAATGGAATTTTCTTAAAAATTAATCAAAAATTAGAGGAGACGCTGGAATTATCAAAAAATAGTGTCACTAATTTTTTTTCACCATTTCTGACTTTTTTCCTTTTATTTTTTATTTTTTTCCTTTAATAATATGTATTAATTTGAATTAAAAATAAAGAAAAAAAAATAAAAAAAAGGACTTTTATTAAAAATTAATCAAAAATTAGAGGAGACACTGAAATTATCAAAAAATAGTGTCACTAATTGTTTTTCACCATTTTTCTTTTTTTTTGATTTTTTTCCTTTAATTGTATTAATTTGAATTAAAAATAAAGAAAAAATATAAAAATGGACTTTTATTAAAAAATAATCAAAAATTAGAGGAGAGACTGAAATTATCAAAAAATATTGTCACTAATTTTTTTTCACCATTTCTGACTTTTTTCCATTTAATTTTAAATTTTTTAAAAATTTAAAATTGAATTAATTCCTTAAAAATTCGAAGCTAAGGAAAAACAGGGGAAACAGGGGACCTTCCGCAATGAATCATTGCGGAAGTAGGCTTTACTCCCCTGTTTTTTCAGCTATTCATTTTTTAAAATTTGTACTTATAAAAAAAGTAAATTATAGCTCCAATACATACCAAATAATATTTAAAGCCAAATTCAAATATGTCATTCTAAATTCAAATATTACATTCCATTAATTTAAATTTCTACATTCAAATAGAATTAAATCATTTAAAATATCTATTTGGATTTTTAAGACAACGCCTCCTATCATGTACGGCCACACCACAAAAACCGCAATAACGGATTTTTTCAGTTGACGTCTCAATACCACTTTTAGATCTTCCTGAATTTTTCTTTGCTGTTGACGTCTCAATGCCACTTTTATACCTTGCCGAATCCTTCTTTCTTCCCTTTGTTTGTGACATTGGAGGATTGAATATTTGATCATGTTCATCGTAAACTTGGAACTCCTCCTTCATTCTTGAATTATTTTCTTCTTCACGAAACTTTTCAATCACGTAACATTTTCCTTTCTCAATCAAATCCATGACGTAATTGTATCGTGGTTTTGAACAACTTCCAAGAGCACCGAACCTTGAAAAGATTTACACAAAGCACTATACCTTGCCGTTGTTGAATCACCAACATCAACAAGAACGGGAGGATTATAAGGCGAAAAACCATCAATTTTATTTGCGCTCGCCGTCCATCTTGATTTGATAAAAATTGTTGGTATCATAGTTTTTTGTTTCTTATCAAGATAGCGTAGGATATGTTTGCAAAGCATCCCGGAATGTTCAAATTTTTTACATTCACAATCAATATTTCCTTCCAAAGAAACCATTACCCGATACCTTCTTCTAAGATTCTCCGACACATTATACTTCTCAACTAAATACAACTTCCACATGTAATTGGAACCATCTTTGCAACTATTTACCACATAAGATGTGCTTTTTCTAAGCTCATTTTGAAATTGCCTAAACATTTATTTTGTGTAAATAGAAGAAGCATGATTTTCCAAGGGGGGAATTAAATATCAATCTCCTTTCCTTATACTCGGTCTCGTAGTCGGATTTAACCTCATTAAGAATTTGTGTTTCCAAAGCCTTTTGTGAATTCTCAATGAATTCTTTCAACCCGGTTGAAGCTTCACATACTCGTCAAAAAATGAATTCATGGACTCGCTTCTTGAGGTGGTGGTCATACCGGCGGAGAAATGTTATTTTGTGTAAGCACGAATCCATTTATCTTTTATGACATACATATCGTTTAGCCAAACATGATCCTCAAGTCCATACTTATCAACCAAAACCTCCCACTTACCAACAAATTCCGTGGGTGACAACGACTTGTACAAACAATCATTAAAATCCCCTTTAAATTCCGGATATTGTGTGTACAAAGCCGACAATTTTTCGGGAAATTTATTACTTATGTGCCACGAACATAATATGTGTTTGGTATCCGGCAAAATCTCGGCAATAGCATTTCCCAATGCTATATCTTGATCCGTAATAATAGTGAGGGGAGGTTTGTTTCTGACGGCTTCCAACCATGTCTTCAAAACCCATTTATATGAAATCTCCGTATCATCCCGCATGAGTGCAAACCCGAACAAGATATTTTGGTAATGGTGATTGACCCCGGTTATTGGTATAAACGGCATACAATACCTATTGGTCCTATATGTGGAGTCAAATGAAACAACATCTCCAAAATTCGTGTATGCGTTCAATGATCGATGATCAACCCAAACCAAACCTCTAACTCTATTTTCTTCATCCAAATCAACTCGATAGAAAATGTTTCCAAAACTTTTTTCTTTCAATTGTCGTAGCAATGCCATCCCACTCCCCGCATCACCGGAATCGAACACCCGTCGTCGAATATCACGAATTACGTTACGAATATCTTGATTAGAAAATCCAAGTTTTTCCACACCACCCCATGTTTCACCAAGAAATCTCATCGCTTTAGCGATTTCAATGCCCGATTTATCAAATAACTCAAGCAATGCTCGGGTAACCGGATCTATATTTTTGGACCTTTGCATGAATTGTACTTTATCCGAGGTTACCATATCATGATCATGCTCTAATTTAACCAAAGTTACTTCCCATTTATCATTTTTAACTCTATGAGTGACACACATTCGAGCACTATAATTTGTTCTCGGAATTACATCTCTAATCCTTCTTTTTTCCTTTCTTTCATCATCAACATCCAATTTTGTACTAGAACCTAGTCTTCCACACTTACGACAAATATACAAACGAGGGGAGATACCATTACCCCGTGAATGTCTATGAGTACTCCTAATAATAATCTCAAATCCAACACTTCTACCATAATCTCTATAAAATTTTTCGGCTTCATCCAAAGTGTTAAAAAACATACCAACGCAAGGCACAACACTATTCATATTTGATTTTGAAAAACCGTAACCTTTTTTGTCAAAACTCATATCATCATTTTCATCATCATCAGCAACATCATCATCACTTATATTCATTTTCTCTTCTCTACAAAAATCATCATCATTCATTTTTCCTTTTCCCTTACAATCTCCCTCTTCTTTTTTATGATATTTCTCTTTTTCCATATACCCAATATCATCATCATCATCCATATTCTTTTTTCCATATACTCAATATCATCATCATCCATATTCAATTTTTTCTTACATTTATAATTATCAACATCAATCAATTCATTAACTTCATCTACAATAAGTTTACGATAAACCGGATTTTTCCCAACTGGTGTAAAATAATCAAAATCGTCATGCTCACTAGATGAACTTGAATAATTAAATAAATGAGATGCCATAGTAAAAAAAAACTAACCTCTTTTTGGCTCCAAATTGAAAAATGATAGAGAAAAATGGTGAAATTGGGTTTATAAAGTAAAAAACGAAGCTGGTAAGGTAAATTTAATGCACACTTCCGCAATGAATCATTGCGGAAGGTGTATTTAATGCTTCAGCCAACCCACGCGCTAAAACGCGCATAAATTGTCAAAACATTAGTTCCTTCCGCAATGATTCATTGCGGAAGCAAAAGCTTACGCTATGATTCATTGCGGATGCAGTTTTGATAATTGTTTATTTTTTGTTTTTTTTTTGGTGAAGAAAATAATTAGTAAAAAAATTTTAAAATTCATAATAACATTCATGTTACTTGTCAATATTACATAAATTTTTTATATCAAAAAATTAATTTATTATTATTATTATTATTGTATATTTTGCCTTTTTTATGAAAATAATACATTAAATATTTAAAAAATTGTCTAAACATATAATACTTAATTTTAATTTGTTTTTTATAATATAGGTATGTGAAAAAATAAATAAATATTATTTTGTTGAGAACATATATTAAGCACTTGATAAGTATAAATGAAGTACAATGTCTATTAGTAAGTTGTATCATTTCATTTGAAATTTCTAATATTGAATGTTTCATGTTATCTTCAACATTTAAATCTCCATTATTAAATTTGATGATAAATAAATTTGAATTTATAGTTTTATGTTTGATTTTTATATTTTTTAAAAATAAAGTACTTAATAAAATTTAAGAAATAGATTTATATTGAATTAAACATTGAATAAAATTTAAAATAAAAAAAGAACCACTTCCCTTACTTACCATCATATTAGTTCGAGGGACGTATACCCGGTAAATTTTATTAAGTACTTTATTTTTAAAAAATAACATAATTGTTTTAAAATATAAATATTATTTTTGTTTTAAATTATAAATATATTTAAATCAGAAACACATTTAAAGCACATATTATTAAATAATTAAAGAAAAACAAAATTCTTCCGCAATATTTTAAGGCGGAAGTCTTCCGCAATGTTTCAAGGCAGAAGACTTCCGCAATGAAACATTGCGGAAGAATTTTCCTGTTGGCTGCCAACACATGGAACCAACCGTGGCTGTGGAATTTTACCGTATGTAGATTGAGTGTGACTGTGTATAGTTTTGATTTTAATTGTAGTTTAGGGAAAGTTATATTCTTGGTCGAGTAGTTTCAGAATGTGCATTATACTTGTTATATTGGACTTTGGAGTTCTAGAATGTAGGAAAATTGTTTCCTTATCCTATTAGTCTTCTTGGAGGCCAGTCCCGAAAAAGTTACATCCTTATTTGGACTCTAATTATCAGCTGATTTTACTAGATCAATTAATTTTGAATTTAATTAATATTCAGGATTTTGAGCCATTCTAGGATGAACTTTATTTGTAGCCCATTTATGCATAATTAATGCAATATTAATTATATAATCATGATTTATTTATTTTCCCAAAAATTATAATCTATATTTATAATATATAATATAAAAACAACCGTGTTTCACACAAGTTATATACTAAGAACGAAAAATTAAAAATTGAACGAGTAGACCGATTATTTTTACAGATGTATACAGTATACTGTATTTTGATTAACCGACTTTTTTTTGGCAGGCTGATTAACGGACTTGTAGTAACTCGTAATTGAATAAATATACAATTTAAAAATCAATTTTTTTTTAACCAAAGATTTTTTTCCTAATTTTTTTAACCAAAGTTTCGCAAGCAAGAGATATCAAACAGTCTCTCTCTCTCTCATCTCTCTCTCTGAGTCTGAGTTTCGCAGCAAGAATGGAGACAGAGCTTCCAGTAGAGCCCCAGTCACTAAAGAAGCTGAGCTTTAAATCTTTAAAGAGATCCCTTGATCTCTTTTCTCCATCTCGCTCTCAGTTTCCTCCTCCTAACCCTGAAAGGTACAATCTTTTTCCCTCTTTTTCTAAACCCTATTTTTTTTCAATCTCAATTTTTATAATTAATCATGGGTTTTCTTTTTTATACCTTTTTATGTGTGTTTGTATTGTTTATTGGTAGATTCTTGAATAAAAATCTGATCTTGGGTATAATTAACAATGGGTTTTGTGTTATACATTTTTTATGTGTGTTTGTATTGTTTCTTGGTAGTTCTTGAATAAAAATCTGATTTTTGGGTATAATTAGTAATGGGTTTTGATTTTTATATCTTTTTATGTGTGTATGTATTGTTTCTTGGTAGTTCTTGAATAAAAATCTGAATTAGGGTTTGTGTGTTTTTTTGCAGCAAGAAGATAAGGTTGAGCTATAAGGTTAGTGTTCAGAATGTGTGAGATAATGTATGTTGGGGGATTTTATTAAATTTTGTTTGTAATGGGAATTGTGATTTGCGATTTTGAATTTAAATTTTTTGATATTGAAGTTGAATGCTGAGTATGGAAGTATTGGAAGTACGATAGCTAAGCCGTCTCAGGTTAAACCAGCTGTACAGCAAGTTCCGCAGGCTTCTACTACTCTTGCCCTTACTGGTATGCATACTTTTTTGTTAAGATAGTCGTGTTAAAGCAAATTTTGTGGAATAATTTGTCACGAGACTTGAGAAATTAGCTTTAGTAACCCTACAGGACGGGCTTATACTGCTTCTATGTAAACAAACTGGACTTTTTGGTCGGCTTATTAATTTCCCAATGAATTTGCTGCTTTGATAATCCCGCAGTGCATAAATTACAACATGTATACTCATGTACGAGTGTCGATGCTAATTCTGTATTTTGTGGAGTTACATGGTATTGAACTGAGGTTTGTCTAATTGTCTGTTAAATGTTCAGGTCCTGAAAGTTCTGTAGACCCACAAAAAGGAGCTCAAAATGAATTGGCGGTTGTTCCTTCTAGTCAACCAAAGGGCCCGTATGTCTTTCATCCATCCAGTTGCATTTAAGTACTTGTATTTTACTAATCTTGCAAATTATCTAATTGATTCTTCACCAATCGCCATTGATATATTTAGTTAATAAATAATTATATAAAAAAACAAAACAGACTGTGACATCATCACCTATTTGGTTTGTGCACCTATACTCCAAATATGCTTTGGGAACTAAATCAAGCATGTCCTGTGTATGTGTTAGGTTTGGCAGCGGGGATGCTAGTTTTTCTGGCAAAAGCACAACAATTATTGCTGGCTCATCTGACAGGTTTTGTTCATGGTTACTATTTAAAAGTTTAGCAAAATTATTTTGTCTTCTACTAATGTGTACCAGTATTAATTTTTATTTATTATATATTCTTGCTGAAGTACCGGTTAATTATTTTATACGCATTTCTGAAACATAGAGGTTGTATCTTAACTCTTTCTACAACTGCATTGCAGAAACCTCTCAACTGCTGCTCTCATGGAAAGAATACCAAGCAGATGGCCGCGTCCCGTGTGGCGTGCTCCATGGAAAAACTACAGGGTGAGGAATTCGTGATTTTGGATAGTAAGGACTAGGGAGGGAGGGAGGGAAATTTGTATGTGAGATTGGGGTTATGGGTAGTGTCAATATCTAAAATATTCTAGTGTTATGTCATATAATAAATATAATTAATGACATATACAGGTTATAAGTGGCCATTTGGGATGGGTGAGATCTGTTGCTTTTGATCCAAGTAATGAGTGGTTCTGTACAGGATCTGCTGATCGTACAATTAAGGTAATAAGCTTTGATTTTTTATCTTTAACTCTTATAAATGATATTTTCTTCTACAGCTGCATTTGATAGAGATAACAGTGTTTTGTTCATGTCATTGCTTGTTCAAAATACAACACTAAAGTAGTGTGAAGAAGACCTTTTAATTGGTCTTTGTAATATAGTTAGTCACAAGTTAATAGATTTGGAAGTTTGTGTAAAGTCTATTTAACTTAAGTTATATTCAATTATGCCCCTTTCCGGTTTAGCTTAAAGCCATAAAGTAATTGCTTAATCCTCAGAAAAAAATCTGTTGGTAGGTGTTTTTTAAAACTAATTACTTCCATTAATGGTTTCTAGACAAGCCACACCGGATGGGCATCGGGTCACTTCAGGGCCGGGGCCGGGGAGTGCTATCCCTGCCCCGTGATCCCCAAATTCCAACTCAATCCCTGAACCAGCACCGAACACCGAACGAGGATTTTTTTCCCTCTCGATTTGTGCCTCAAACAGGGAACGGGGACCCCCGCGGGGATTCGGGGAATTCTATTATTAAAAAAATAATAATATTTACGTATTTTTTATATAACATATTTTCTTAATAAAAAATATTCTAATAATTCATAATATATATATTTATTAACACGGGCTCTATATTTAACTAATCAAACAGAAATGAAGTTATAGTTTTAATTTTAAAACCTAGAAGGAAAATTAGCATGACATGGTAATGCAGCTAATAATGTTACGTTTTTTGACCTTTGTGGATTTTTACATTGTTATGCAAGCAGCACTTGAGTCATAATGTGTATTTTTTGCATGTATTGCTAGATACAGATTAATAGCAGTAATTGCTTGTTTCCATTTTTGAGCCAAAACGCTGATGTGATGTATATTGTCACTTGCAATATCTGTTGAGCCAACTACTGAAAATTTTAATTTTCTTATTTTCTGAAGATATGGGACGTAGTAACCGGAAATTTAAAGCTCACTCTAACAGGACACATTGAACAAATACGAGGTTTGGTTCCGACCTTATATACATGCTAAATACTTTTTTTCTAACCTTTTGCTAAGATTTTAATTTTCTCTCTTTCTTGTAGGCCTCGCCGTTAGTAAGAGACACACATATATGTTCTCTGCTGGTGATGATAAACAAGTTAAATGCTGGGATCTTGAACAAAATAAGGTTTGATAAATAGCTTATTTATGCCAGTTTTTTTTTAATATACTTGGATATTGATATTTTCCTTCTTTTGAAGGTTATCAGGTCTTACCATGGTCATCTGAGTGGCGTTTATTGCTTGGCTCTTCATCCCAATATTGACATTCTGCTTACAGGGGGTCGTGATTCTGTTTGTCGGGTAATGATTAGATATCACACCTTTTATTTTCCTACCAATTATACTCGGAGCTTAAAATTCGAGACATAAGTTTTTTACATCCTAAATTAACAAAATTGCAGGTATGGGATATACGCAGCAAGATGCAAATTCATGCACTCTCTGGGCATGATAACACAGTTTGTTCAGTTTTTACCCGTCCCCTGGTATGCTTTAAATAATGGGAACTAGTGTACCTCGCATTAAGTTTGTAGTTAGAGCTCACTATTGTGCAGTGTCATGAGAGCATGTTAAAATGGGAGTATTGTGATTGAATTCTTTCTATAAAATTAGATTAAACATTTAACTAAAATTATAAATAGTAATCATCAATAGCCTGTTGAAACTTATTTTAAACGAAACTTATTTTAAACGCAAATTATTAGACTATATCTGAAGAATGTAATATATGATAAAAACGTAAAAAGACAAAATATGACTTGTATTATTGAGTCATTTAGAATAATTTAGCAATATCATTACAATTTACAACTTAACTGATCAGTGCACGGACTCTTCATTTTGGCTGCCGTATGTGAGTCGGACTCTCCGACTCGGCCTTGACTCTCCTGAGTGTGTATCAGACTCGCCACGTGGCGAGTCAGCAGCTCACGAAAACTGCGTTGGACTCGCCACCGACGCGGGGGCGACATGCCTCAGACTCTACCCAACTAGAAAAACCCAGTGTTCTAACAGTTTCAAACCTTTCTCTTGACGAACCAGATATGGAGTCTGTTCTTTTTAAACAAGATGAACATAATGTTGACTGAGTTTTAATTAGTTTTCTACTTATTTTGAAGAATTAATCTTTCATTACTTGTTATTAACTTATGATTTATGAATGAAGATGTGAAGTATTTCACATATACAAATCTTATCATGAATATAGATATATTCAAATATATATTATTATTATTTTATTTGCCGAGTCCCGTATCCAAGTCTCTTCAACGATTGGCGAATCCCCTTGTCCCCGTACCCGTGTCCCATGTCGCCGTATCCGAGTCCATGCTTCCTACTGATCACATTTATAGAATTATAGTGTTTCTGTTAATGAAAGTTAACATCTACATGCTGGTATGTGAATTATTATTGTTGAAGCTAAATCTCATATTTTACTGCTGCTTTCAGGATCCACAAGTTGTAACTGGCTCCCACGACTCAACCATAAAGTTTTGGGATCTCCGATATGGTAAAGAATAGTGAAGATACTTTTCTATACAATATTAGTAGTTGTTCCTTATTGCGCATTGTTCTCAAATACTCTTGTATGGCAGGCAAAACAATGGCAACTCTCACACACCATAAGAAGTCTGTACGTGCAATGGCTCAGCATCCTATCGAGTATGTGTTAACTAGATATTCTTTTCTGTCCTTTCTGTTGATTTAACAGTTAATCTTCCCATGGTGGCTTAGTATCTGTAGGGTTTTAATCTGGTCTTATATCCTTCTTGCAGGGACTGCTTTGCATCCGCATCAGCTGACAACATCAAAAAATTTAATCTTCCAAAAGGAGAGTTTCTGCACAACATGCTGTGAGTTTTCTGTACACTCTTTACTTTTTACTTCAGCTTCAGCATTGCTTCTCTTTAACTGATAGAAAGACATAACTGAATTATTTTTCATTAAAAATTAAAAAAAAATATGTATAGAAATGAGTAAATTTCATGTTGCCTCTTCCAGCAGCCAGCTTTTTCACCCGAAGTTTGCTGTTAAAGTTAACATGGTTAGCTGTATGTTGAAACTAAAAATTCATATCATTTAAATTTTTTTAGAACTCTGATAAAAATCTTTAAATCTAAACTAAAGGTCAAATAAACATTTGAAACTTGAATAAAACTCTATTAAATTCCATGAAACTTGAACAAAGTCTAAATTAAAGCTCTAACCCGTAAGAAATATATATTCATTAAATCCTAGGAACTTCACTAAAGTTCTGTTAGAACTCAAAATTCATCTAACGACTAACAGACAGAGTTTATTGTTGAATCAACAATGTTACAATGGAGTTTTTAAGGGGTCGTAGTTTTATTCCCCAAACTTTGAATTGAATGGGAAAACTTTCATGGAATGCAAAGTTCGCGCATCGAACTTTAAAATTTACTGGATTAAGGTGGACGACTACCAACTATGTATACCCATGGGCAGTATCTGTGATTCAGAAAGGATGCAACATGCAATGAACTATATAAAAATAGACAGGATGTCTCTATATTTCTTGATGCTTTGAACTGTTCAAATTTGTAAAACTCCCTTTTCTTTTTGGCAGCTCACAGCAGAAGACTATTATAAATGCCATGGCAGTCAATGAAGATGGTGTGATGGTTACAGGAGGTGAGAACTCTCAATAATATTTCTCGCTTTAAACTTGTATTATTTTGTCTTATATATGTGGGACTAACCTTAGCAAAAGCTGTTGGATCAATTTTGTGCTCTTTCAGTTTTCTGACAAGTTTATCTTTTTTGTCTTTATTGTTTTATTATTTTTAGGTGATAATGGGAGTATGTGGTTCTGGGACTGGAAGAGTGGCCATAATTTCCAACAGAAGCAAACTATTGTTCAGCCAGGTAAATAAATCCGACGATTGTCGTATTAATATTTTTCTTGTGGTAACTGTTTTAAGCGTGTTATGTAAACGTCCTCAGGTTCACTGGACAGTGAGGCTGGAATATACGCTACTGCTTTTGACGTAACTGGTTCAAGGCTTGTTACCTGTGAAGCTGACAAGACCATCAAAATGTGGAAAGAAGACGAAAATGCCACCCCGGAAACTCATCCCCTCAACTATAAGCCACCTAAAGATATCAGGAGGTTCTAGAATCTAGTAGTTCTCGGAAAGGGATCATATAATTGAGTCTTTCACTTCGGTAAGCAAGCCCAGTGAGTTTTTGAACTGATTTACATATTGAAGATTTTGCTAAAAGCTTTTCGTATTGATTGTACTATACATTATTAGAATCAATGTACATTGTACCTGGAAAGATCAAGTATGTAGATTTTCTCGATGTTCAATTTCTTACATTGCTTTCCCTAACGCCATATCAGTAGTGACCATTGCTTGAACAGGAACTTGCAATTCCATTTTCTGATTGCTTGCTTAAACGTATTGAAAGTAACTATATAGCTTAAAGTTCGAACTTGCTATTGCATCCTCTACCGTTCCATTTCTGGCATCGCGATTTGTACGTACCTGAAACGTACCTGAACAGAACAGGAAGAACCATTAACCCTGTTAACCCAAAACAACCCCAGATGAAATCTAAAAGTCGTCTTTAATACTCCCTCCGTCTCAATTTATATGTTCTGTTTGATTTTTTGTGGTCAAATTGACTCAACTTTGACCATAAATTAAACATCAATCTTTCATTATTTTGAAAAGTCGAAGAATACGTATTAAAGTAGATTATGTGTACTTTCTAATGATATAATTTTTATAATTTTTTTCAATTATATACTATATGAAAATTTCTGTCAAAATTTGGTCAATTTGACCACAAAAAATCAAACTTGACAGATAAATTGGGACGGAGGTAGTAAAATCATCCAAATTGATGATAATAATTTGAAGTTAAAATTAAGACACTTTTTTTTTTGAAAATTTTGAGGTCATGAACAACTTTCTTGAATGGGAACCATTGTTTACTATAAAACACTGTTAATTTTCAAACTTTAGGTTAGCTGTACTTTCTTGCCAAAGACTGAGCGGTTAAAATAATAAAATCGAAAAAGAACTTTTTTGTCAAATCAAAAAAAGAACCAGACATGATTATTACTAATCCACTACTAATCCTGTAATCCACCATTCATGAAGAGGATTAGTAAGCAAAACCATATTAAAGCTTGTTGTATACTTGTTGCTCAATAAAAGCACAAACCACCAAAATATTGTTTTTTATGATTTTTTTAATAACCCCCGCTCTCATTCACTAAACACTCGTTCCATCTCAATTTATTTATCTTATTTAATTTAATTGGTCAAATTTATTATTCCCTCCGTCCCAAAAATATTGAATCTTTGACTTTTACTCGCATTTCAATATTTTCGGACCAGGTACTTATAAGTAATATCTTTTATTTTTTTATTTTGTATAAAAATATAAAGTTCATACTTTTATACAATACAATTTTTTTTGAAACATATTAATTCTAAATACCTTAACTATGCGTCTTGTAAAAAGAAGAGTGTCAGCCTTTCTGGGAGGGATGGAGTATAAATTAAGAATTTTTCTTTCATTGTTTTTGAAAATACATATTATTATAGATTAAAGAGAGAATTGCATTTTGCACCCTTATATTTGGCCAAAAATCAATTTTGTATACTTATTTTTATAAATTGCAATTTGCATCCCCTACTTTGAAATCTGCTTCAATTTGCACACTTTTTGCCAAATTTTGTCATTTTTTTGCCCAAATTATTGTTTTCAACAAAATATGTAATCTATTATTGAATAAAAAAGATGAGATATATTGTCGGAGACCGCACTTTGGGCTAAAAAATTAGGCAAAAAAGGTGTATGTTGAAACGGATTTTAAAGTATGGGTACAAACTGCAATTTATGAAAATAGGTATACAAAATTGAGTTTTGGCCTAATATAAGAGGCGCAAAATGCAACTTTCTCTAGATTAAATATACTTTTTAATAATATATTTTTTATGATTATTTTTTAATTATACAAAATTTTAATCGAAATCAGTTCATTTTTGAAAATACATATTATTATAGATTAAATATATTTTTTAATAATATAATTTTTATGACTATTTTTTATTATACAAAATTTTAATCGAAATCAGTTCAGTTTAACCGCAAAAAATCAAACAAAAACTAAGTAATTGGGATAGGAGTTAAATATAAAGTAACCATATGCTAATCTGGTTGTATACTCAAGAAAAGCACTAAAATAATGGTTTTAAAACATCCAAGTAGCTTCCTAGGAAAATGACAAAAGATGATTCTAAAAATTTAATTTCCATTGGCTAGTATCCATGCACCTCTACCAACTTAGCAATCAACAAAGTGCCGGAAAAACATTGCGATATGATTTTATTTTATATATTATTATATATGATGATATATTATTATAATCGTACGGTGCGCATAGGAAAGTGACCAAAGTCTATTTCTCAATTATTAAAATTTGGTTTCAATTGGATTTCATGGTCTGAATTAAATCTACATGGGACCTCTCTCACCTTTAATGAGTACCACCGTCCTGGTTATACATTTGTTAGGTGATGGGTTGTATCCTAATTCAATTCCTTCGTATTTTTAGTTTTCGGACCAGTTTACGCGTACTTTAATTTTTTCTGACAAGTATTAGAATAATATATCAATATTATTATTATTATTATCGCCTAATAAATTTATCGAATATAGAATCTTGAAATGGTAAATTTGCATTGGCTCCCCCATATAATGTACAAATAATTTGAGTAAATGTTATATTCATAAAAAAAATTACAAAAAATTATTATAAAATGACGTGATATGAATGACGTGTCAGTATGAAATAATTTAATTAATAATATTATTGTGAAGGTAGGGGATTTATTTACATTTAATCGGTAAAAATCTGACATATGTCATTTTATAACTATTTTGAGAACTAATTTTCTATAGGTGATATTTTCTCTGTCCCATTTATTTCTATACACTTCCTTTTTTAAGACGTTCTATTCAATTTCACACATTTCACCACTTACTAAAAATAGTAAAAAATTTATAATATAAAAATTAACTATACCCATCTGCATCCACTATTTTTTTCACTACTAAGAGCATCTCCAATGGTCAAAAGCCCTTAGCTAAAAATCTAGGTGGCATACTATATATATAATTATAGAGATTATGTAAAAATAAATTGCTCTCCAATGGGACATTCCCCTTAGTTAAAATTTTAGCTAAACTCGTCATATTAGCTGAACCACTAGGACGTGTAACATAACTCCACATCATCTATTACCATATTGAAATTAAATATTCTATTTATAATAACTTGAATTAATATTAACATACCATTTTTAAAAATATACCCAATCATTATAGCCAATCCCGTTGAAGTACAATCACTTACATGTTCAGTAAAATTTAGATAATCAGTATTTTATATCATTTTAGCCAACCCCATTTGAGATGCTCTGACTCTATATATTAAATATTGATCGGTATCACCACATTACCCATTTTTTTTACTTTTTCTTATAATATTTTCTTTTTTTCTTGACCTCCGTATCTAAATCAAACGTATATATTTTAACAGATACAATGAGTATGTTAATTTGGGTGCATACTATAGTAGGTGATATATGAGAGTCAAACAAAATGGGCAAAGATCTAAAGTTGTCTAAACAAAACCGCACGAGAACGTATTTAAAACAATTGTGGATTTGAAAATAAAAAAAAACAAATGTGTGTTAGAAAAGCTCCTACCACTATTTTGTCTGTCGGTGTTGGATGCATGTAGCGTATGTTTCGGTGCCGGTCCGCTTCTAAGTAGTCGGTTCTTAATCTTAATAGATTTGATTCATTTATGGGGTCTAGCATTTTAAAAATATATATTTGTTAAAATAATATATTATTTCGATCTCAATATATTACTATACAATATAATATAAACAGTTTATTTTTATTCTGAATAGATAAAATAGGGTGAAAAACCAAAATAACCACAATTTGGGGAAAAATGTCCAAAATGCCAATTGACGGGACTGTACGCCCAAAATACCAATTGGCGGGACTGTATGCCCAAAATACCTATTGAATACGCATGTGAGAGATGCGTATTTATTATTTCAATTTTTTATAAAGACTACGCATGTGGCACATGCAGATTCACTTTTTGTATTTTAGTGAATACGCATGTGGAACATGCGTACTCTTTATTAAAATTTGAAAGATTAACTACGCATCCCTGAAATGCGTATTTTGTGGGTATTTTGGGCGGTTCGCGCGCATCTGAGTATTTTGGGCAGTTGAATGTGAAAAGTGATATATTTTGGGCATTTTTCGATAAGATAATATATTTGCTAAAATTTTATTTTGTATGATTTTCGAAGCCTATTAAATTTTAAAAAAATTAACTGTATATAAATCTGGGTTCCGTTCGGTAAAACGATCTTTGTTAAATTACAATATAAAAAATGATACATAAAATTATATGGAAAATTATATGCAATACGATGACTTAAATCAATTGCTTTATAGTATACCATAGACAAAAAAACATATTTATATAATAAAACATCACTTTACACCTTAAAATTGAACAAAAATAATAATATAAAAATAATATTTAGTCATAGTCTTAACAATTACACGATCGAATCATCAAAATACGATTATATCGTGAAAAATTGTGAATTTAAGAACAACTTTCCTTTTCAAATAAATAAGATACTCCCTCCGTCCCGATTTTCTTGTCCGCGGTTTCCGTTATTGCTTGTCTCAAAAAAATTGTCCATTTTAATAATTATGGTAAAAAATATGTGAATAGTAACAAAAAATAAGGTAAATATAGTAATTCAGTAACTATATAATGACAACTATTAATATATTTGAGTTGATCGAATAAAATGTAAATATTGATTGATGGACAAGAAAAAGACGGAGGGAGTATATTTTATCATATATATTTCATTGACCAAAGGCACAAATTTGTAAATTTTTACTCCCTCTATCTTATATTATTATGTATGTTGTTTTGACTAGTACATAGTCAACTTTTTTATATTTTGACCGTAAATTACACTTTGTTTATAATTAAATATGATTCAAAACTTGTATTATTAGAAAATATAAATATATTTTTTAATATTTTAAGATATCATATAAATTTGTCTTAATTGTCGGTCAAAGTGTAATCAGTTTTACTCCATAATAGTCAAAACAAGACAAATAATATGAGATGAGATGGAGGGAGTAATATATATCGATTATTATGAGATTGCGACAGAAGAACAGTCGTATTTGAAATTATTTTGATGAATATTGTTGGTAATACGTGGCTTGCTGACATGGACACGGGCAGTCAGGGCAGCCTGCAACTTAAAATCACACGAGGAACATATTAAAAGAACCAATATTAGAACTATTTGTCTGCAGGTGGTGTTGGTATTGTACATTTTTAAGTTCTGAGCTACAAAATTCCATCTTCTTGGTTGCTTCCACCTCTCTTTTTGGCTCATACTGCATAAATATCATCACAACAAAGTGATTTTCATTCATCAGCACTTCATTAGTTCCATTTACCTCATTTTCGACGATTTGATTTTTCGCTTATTTTGTCATCATGGCTTTCCTCAAGTACTTGAAGTTCAAGATTAGTCGTAAACGCGTTCATGATGGTGTTATTGTGGTTTCTAGTGGTACTAAAAATGATAGTTGCAGTAAATCAGTGGAGGTTTCTATGAGGAGGTTTAGTTGGGACGAGATTGAAGCGGTTACGATGAAATGTTGCAGGTCTCGGATGATTGGATATGGCGGTTTTAGCTCTGTTTATCTCGCTAAGTTTTCTGATTCGTCGCTGGGAGCTGTCAAGATTCAGTGCAGCAGTGAGCGTCTCAATCAAGTTTTCAAGCAAGAACTGAAGATCTTGCTTAGTGTTTCTCATCCGAATATCGTTGAGCTCAAGGGCTATTGTGATGAACGCGATGAAGGTGTGTTGGTGTTTGATTACATGTGTAATGGAACGCTTGATGAGAATCTGAGATGTTCTCGAGAGAATAAAACTCTTTCGTGGAGGAAACGGATGGTTATAGCTTATCAGCTTGCTTTAGCAATCGAATATTTGCATGATAAGTGTAGCTTGCAGATAGTCCATGGTGATATCAAGGCCTCAAATGTTCTTCTTGACAAGGATTATAATTGTAAACTCTGCGACTTTGGCTCTGCCAAGATGGGGTTTTCATCGTTAGTACTACCACCCCCATCATCGATGAAACATCATCGGATGATTGTTGGTTCTCAAGGCTACGTCGATCCCCACTACCTAAAAACAGGACTTGCTTCCAAGAAACAGGATGTTTACAGTTTCGGGATCATCCTTCTGGAGCTTATTACAGGAAAGGAAGCGTTTTGTGCTGAAACCAGACAAAACCTGACATCAATTGCTGATCCAATGTTGAGAGATGCAGCAAAGATCGAAGAAATGATCGATCCACGGATCAAAAACGATCACACATTCGACTTGGAAGAGGCTAGGGTTATGACTTCTGTTTCGGCTATGTGCTTGCGAAGATCTCCCAGCATTAGGCTTTCTGCAGCAGAAATTGTAACAGCAATGAAAGAACAAGTCTCTTCTATATCATATGAGAAATTTACAAGTTCTGCAAAAGGATGAATTCAAGTTAAGTTTCCTGTTAATTACTGTGATGAGAATGTAAATTGATGTCATTGAATTGTTCTGCAGAAAAACACAAAATAGAATGATGATTGTTTATGTAGTTGTCAGAGTCAGTATTATGTGTGTTGGAAGGTAGAACTCACAATCACTAACTACTAGCTTACTAGTATAAATTATGGGCTTGTCTAAGTCAAATTGTCTTGTTTTTGAAAGGTAGAACATACAAATCACAATAAATAATGAAAGACATTACATCAATGTAGTTGAGTAGAGTTATAATTATTTTGCACATTTTACATACCATGCAATTTCAATCACAAGAGTACAAGACTTTGTTATCTTCTTATCGCTTCCCGTTTCGAATTATGAGTTTGATTCTCGCTAATTTCCGAGATTTATTAGAACATATATTAAAAGTACGCTTGGTTCATGGTTAATGAGCCGTATTGACGGTAATCGAAATCTTAATCGCGTGTATTACCGCTTGCTCCCGAATTAAAAAAAAAAATAAAAGTAAGTGAAGGGTAAATAAAATAATGCTTCCAAGTTTTTAACACGAGCGAAAGCAACACTTTCACTCCAAAATTGTAAGACAAATCTGATAGCAGGCCAACCTAAAGTCCAATAACTTGATATACAACATAAAGGGTACTTGTAAGTTGTAATTGGGAGCGTTTATGGTCTAAGCCCAATAACTTAATAATATAAGCCCAATATTTTAAAAACCTAGTTGAAGGGTACTTGTAAACCTGATAAAATGGGTCTGGATTCGAAAAATCGAACCAAAATCTATGAATCCGAGATCCGATCCGAAAATTGTGTGAACCGAAAATTTAACCGAAAATGATATAAAATACTTGATCCGATTGTAAATTCGAACTGAACAAAATCGAATCATATATTATCCGAACAAAATATATCCCAAATAAGCAAAATTTATACTTAAATATATTTTATTTTGATATTATAATTATTTAATCATAAATTAATATAAAAGAAACTTATATTATATTAAAAGTACTACATTTAATAAAAAGATATTTTTTTTATGTCTCACAAAATGAAAAAATAAATAATTTATGATCCGAAGATATCCGAACCGAATTTAATCCACCAAATTTTGTCCGATCTTTATCTGAATTTCATTCTCTTTTAATCCGAATTAGACCCGAACCCAATCACATTCGATTGACCTCCAATTATATCATAATCTGAAAATGAAACCGATCCGAAATTCATCTAATCCGAATCGATCCGGTTACCCGATTTGCGATTAAGCCTCGTAACTTAGAGCCTGCTAGCAACGATTTAAGCCCATAGTCTGAATTGATATTTGACTTCAATTAGAAAATGTTCGTTTTGTAACTAATAAAAGTAAATATACTTGCTCTCTCGGTCCCAATTTACCTTGTTTAATCTATTTTTTCACGTAATTTAAAATACATTAATTTCATAAATTCATTAATGTTCCTTTTTACTTTTCTTCACTTTGACTTTTCATATAATTTAATGTATATCGACCGTATAATTATATTAACTTTTTATAAAAATGTTACATTTATAATAAAAAGTTTAAATTAAAATATGCGTAAAAATCAACTGGACAAATAATTTTGATATGGAGGTAATGTTAATTATTACTCATGTCAATTTGACCAATCCAACGTATCTATCGAAACATTCTTCAATTTCAAATCAAAATTTATTTCCATCCATCAAAACAATTTACAGTTCCTAATCGAAATCGAAATCGAAATCGAAAACCGGATATTTAGCAAAAAATAAAAATCAAACAACAACTAAATTTATCTCTATAAATACAAACAAACACACATGCATGAACGTCAAAAACCTGCAAACCCTAGAAACAAAAACATGTCGGCTGCTTTAGCTGTCTCTCGCGCTGCAAAACAATTACAGGACTTGTTAAAATCCGCCAATGAAGCTCTAGATGGAGCTGCGAGGACGGAACTCGAAGCAGGCCAACGTGAGCTCCAGGGCATGCAAAGCACGTTAGGAGAAGCTAAGAGTCATGATCCAAGAGTGAAAAGATTGTTGTCAGTTATTGAAAGTTATTGAAGGGTATGCGTGCAATGTCAGAGCTGCTATTGATGAAGATCTCATAGAGTTTATGGCCAGGCGTAGATCTGGTTTCGAGAGGATGTTATTCGTGTGTTCTTACAGTGATGATGAAGATGAAGGCGAAGATCGGATTGAGTATGTTTTGAAGAATATTGATGCTATAAAAGATGCGAATTTCGCTCTTGGTCTTGCGCAGGGGCTGGATTGCTTGAGATCAGCCTGATCTTCGAAAAAGCACTCAAGTTAAACCTCTTTAAACTAACAGGGTCGGGGGTTGGAAACAAGAAAAATATTACTTTAACGAGTTTATTACTCTATCAAAAGTAAAGATACATTATGTCTATTATGTTGGGACCGGAGAAAAATATTATTTTAGCGAGATTATTACTTTATTGATTATTATTTCATCGAGTTTTTATCTATATAATTTTTTTAACCCCTATTATATTGTAGATGTTTTATGTTTTTGAGATTATCGTCTTTATGTATTTGCTTGAGATTGTTCTGACCTTCGAAAAAGCACAATAATATTGTTTTACCGCTACTAGATTGTAGATTTTAATGATTTTTTTACATATCGGAAAAAAATAAAGATGGAGTTTAGGTTGAAAAAAGAAGCAATAAGAGGAAAATTATACACTCAGTTATCATCAGTAACGGTTCACCGATTCTTAATTTACGGTTTTAAAATATTAAAATGTTTATAAATATGAATAAAATATAAACTAAACACCTCTTAAAATAGCGTTTTAAGCTTGAAAATATAAAATTATATAGTATTTTAGGTTAAAAAAATTAAAAAAAAAAGATGCAAAGTACCAAGTGAACTAGCGTTACTTTATCAAACAACAATTGAAGTGCCGTTTTTAATCTTACAAAAAAGGAAGACGGAAGACCAAGTTGAGTTTTTCCAAAACCATGTTTTGAAGTTACGTTTTCAATTTTATATAATGAGTTGACGCACGTCTATATACATAGATAAACAATTTAGAAAGAGTTGAAATTTCAAAATAATTATATAAATATAATGTATATTCGTCGTAATAACAATTAAATAAAATAAAAGTAACACTACACCAAGTAATATCTGTACTAATTTCAGATGCCATGCTACTGGTGGACGCTTTTCACAAAAATAGAGGTCGATCTAATTTTGATACTATAGTGGAAGCTTGCAGCGAGAGTCTTAAGCACTCTGAGGAAGTGTTTATTGTTTTTGTGAGTTGATTTGCGAACTGTAGTTCATAAATTAACTCAAGCAGTATATTTCATGTCAGGTTCTAAGGAGCGGATTGGTGCTGCTCCTGACTTTATTTCATGTACCTTGATTTGGATAAGAATTAACATATGCAAGTACATTTTATTAAAAAAAAAGGATAAGGAGACATATGATATATATTTACTAATTTAAATGAACAGGGATTGACATGAAAATATCTGATCCAAAAATGCGATCCGATTAGGACGATCAAAATAATAAATAGTTTGGATATAAATTTAGTTCAATCTGATATATTTATCCATAATTTTATCTGTTTGATTATATATTGTTTTTTTTTAACAAATATAATTTACAGCCTTATAAATGAGTATACGTTCTCATAAATTCTCGGGGTGCGCGAATTCTGGGACGACATATAATAAACTTTTAATCACTTTAGTTATTCAACTGTGCTTGATTATGTATTGTTATTTAACATCTTTTATATATTGTTTTCGCGATGATCAACAAAACTGATGTTTTTTTTACCTAATTATTTTAAACGTTTTTTTTGCCAGAAAAATGTTTTTTAAGAATGTTTTGATTTAAACTTAATCGTTAGGATCGTAACTATATTTCAAATAAATATTCTAAATAAAACACATACATACTCAATAAACAAATAAATTAATCGAGAAGATGTTATCTAGGAAAAAATAAAATGCTACAAGAAGTATTTTAATGACCTTTCCATCTCAGAAATCCAATTTATTGTTCTATAGCTCGAGTTCATTGTTGAATGTTCTATTGTATAGTAAATGTTTTCGGCGGTCTATTTTTCATATCATGATTCACAGAAGCCCACACCCATTCGTAAATTGAAACTGCACGTAGTAGTTTTATCGGAGATTCCCAAGTTCGGACTGGGTTTTAGATGGGATTTAAAAAGCCCGAATTTGAAGAAACACGTTGGGCCGGACTTTTTTGAAAATTGAACCGGTCTTATTCTAAAACATGATGTCGGTTTTAGGCTCACAAACTGGGCCGAAACGGGTTTATATCCTAACTTTTTTATTTATATATCGATACTATATTTTATATTATATACTTTGATCGATGTGAGTAGTTTAGACACTCAAAATATCTTGAAACAGTTTAGAAACCAAAATAAATAATGTTATTTTATATTTTATTTAAGTGTTCTCATTTATTAACTTTAGAGTTTGACAATTGTTATTTACTGCAAGAAATCGACAATCAAACAAATATAACTTGTTCGGCTTCTAATAGTGCATATAGTTTTTAAAATTTTATTAAATGTATATTTTTAAATTTTATATAAAAAAATCAATTTTTTATCCAGACATTTTGAAAAGCCTGGCCTTTTATCCAGGCCGAAACGAACTTTTATCTAGATTTTTCTCGTTTTGGTCGGGCCGAATTTCAAGAAAAAATGAGGCCCGTTTAAGTCTCGTGTGCCGAGCTGGACAGGGCAGTGTTTTTTGCCGGATCGTGCTTTTCATGTTTTCTTTCGGATCAAATCAAATTTCGGTTTTCGTATTTTTCAACATCTCTATTTATAGATGTTTTAGAATTTTAGGAGTTTTTTCGAGAAATCACTTAAAATATGAAGATAAAAAATATTTTTACAATTAGTATTTATTTATTCAGATTTTTAAAATTTGAGAAAACTGAATATTAGATAATTAATAAAAATTCGGATCAACGACACGAAAATATTATTTTTTGAATAAACTCGATTTTCGTCATTAGTTATAGAACCGGTTAGTGACACTCGTAAAGAGCAAGAAAATAGCACTTTTTTTTAACTTTTCACCATTTGACTATAAAAATTTGATAAGTTGAACGTATTAATCATGAAAGGCAGTGAAATATGAAAATAAGAAAGAATTATGGAAACAGTACAAACCCTAGGCTTCACTCCCAGTATATAATAACCGATCGATCGAGCTCAGTTTTATCATCAAAGTCTAAGTCAATGGAGCCTAAAACATCATCCAATGCTGAAATATTGGTTCAAGGTTCTTGTTTCTTCGCAGACAAGGTACATATATTTTATACTATGCCATATTGATGGTTCTGTGTTAGTTGTACATGTTCATGTTAGAATCTAACCATCCATTGTTAAGTTCACAGACAGCAGCAGGTGATAGTGATACTCTCATGCACAAGATCCCGCGCTTGTCTTATACTCCCTCCGTCCCAATTTATCTGATCAGTTTGACTTTTATGCGTAATTTAAGGTGCAGCATAACGGAACTATGTAATGAATGCACCTTATATTACGTGCAAAAGTCAAACTGGACAGGTAAATTGGGACGGATGGAGTATAATTTTACTGACAAATTCTGCTACGTTTCTTTGTTCGGTCCCAATTTATCTGTCTAGCTTGACTTTTATGTGTAATTTAAGGTGCATTGACAGCATAACGGAACTATGTAGTGAATGCACCTTATATTAAGTGCAAAAGTCAAACTGGACAGGTGAATTGGGACGGAGGGAGTATAATTTTAGTGACAAATTCTGCTACGTTTCTTTGTTTTTATGATTGAACTCATCTGCAGGAACGTATGGGATCGAAGAGCAATTACCTGAAGCGCCTCTTTGAATTAGAATCATCTCGAATTACCATCTCACCTCCGTTGAACATAACAGCCCAAACGTTTGAATTCATAGTAGGTTACTGTTATGGAGGATCCATTGTCATCACTCCTATCAATGTTGCTGCTCTCAGAATTGCAGCCGAGTTGCTGGAGATGTCGACTGGAGAAGATGGAGCAAAAGGCGATAATCTGTGCCAGAAGACGGAAGACTATTTCAAAAAAGCCATTGATGTGAACAGAAAATTTGTGGTTATGATTTTACAATCCTGTCTTTCTCAGATGCCTGAGGCAGAAACAACAGCTAATCTGGTGAGCAAATGTATTGAAGCATTGGCCTCAAAAGTAGACGAGGGAGAAAGTATCGTAAATTATCTCCAAGACATTAAAACAGTGAGCTACAAAGATTTTGAGTTAATTGCAGAATCCTTGTACAAGAAGTTAACTGGGACTGCTGGTCAGGACTTGCTATACCAAATCATCGATTTTTATTTCGAGGTATACATTTATCTTATACAAAATCATTTGATTTACGGAAAATTACTTAACTGAAAAATTAAGCCGAAGTCTACTATTCCAAATGCAGCCAACTTGGGTAACTACTAGCCCACATAGTAGTAGTACTTTGTCTTATAAACTGAACAGAAGTCTCAAATCTCCTCGACGTGGGACTGGGGTGTTACATGTAATCTTTTCCTTTGTTACAGTTGTGTACAATTTTGCTGTGTAGGAACATTCTGGGAACGTGACAGATGAACAGAAAACGAGAATATGCAATTACATTGACTGCAAAATTCTTTCCCCTCAGCTTCTTATGCATGCTGTTCAAAATCAAAGACTTCCAATAAGGTTTGTAATTAAGGCGGTGCACATTGAGCGCCTGAAGGCTGGTGGCACAATAGTATCTGCTGCAAACAACCACGACTCGGAGAAAACTGAATGTGAGACTGCAGATGCACATACCCTGGGTGCATTACTATTTAAACCATTGGTTGATTGTTAAAAGAACAAACAAAATAATTTTTTTTCCTGAAAATGTTATCATATAACTGAAATATATAGATCTTGACGTCCGTACGGTTGAATCATTCATAAATATTAAGAAAAATTAAAACATTAATATGAGATTGAATACTAATAAGAATTATTAAGTACTGGTCAAATTACTGGTTGACTGTTAAAATAGAAAATAAGTACATTAATTTTTTTCTAATTTTTTTATCATATCACTAATATATATAGATCGTGACATTCGTACTCGATAATTCATAGTTTTTTAAAAAAATCAAAAATATTAATATGGGAAGTTACAAGTAGTAGTCAAATCACTTGTTAATTATTAAACTATCAAATAAATAAATTTATTTATATCTGAAACTTTTTTCAGATCACTAAAATATATATCTTGACTTCCATATGGCTCAATAATTGAGAAATATTTGTAAAAAATCTAAATAATTTTCATAATAATTCAATATATAAAATATTATTTTTTTCGAATTTTTTTCAACCGAACTCGATCCAAACCGAACCGAATTCAAGTCGGACGTGAAAAAAGCTCGGCTCGAGCTTGTATAATTAACAAACACATTTTTGTGTTCTAAGATCGAGTTCGAGTCTTTAACGAATCGGGCTCAAGCTATGTCCCATTTCACAACTTTCAAACTTTATTTCACAACATTTGGGCCAATCTTGTTCAAATTCAATGATCAGCCCTATCCTTACAGTAAATTATGTAAGCCCAGCTTTTTCATAACCCTGAAAGGGCCCAATACGTAAATTTGATTAATTCTATCAACACATTCTACAATTCCTAATCAAAATTTAATTTCTATCTAACACAATTTTCAGTTCCTCATCAAAATTGAATTTCAATTATTTGTCTCTATAAATACAACATCCATTGATGCTCATGAACATTGTCAATCAAACCCTACAAGCAAACACTTACGTTTAATTTTCGTTTCAAAATTATAAACATGGCAGTTGCATTAACAAGCTCAGCAGTCCATGATGCTGCAACAAGACTACAGTTGTTACATGGCTCCAAAGCTTTAGATGCAGTGATGGACCAATGGATATCAGCCAAACTTGAGATGAACAGAATGCAATGTACGTTAAAAGAAGCCGAGGAGAACTACAATCATGATGCAGAAGTGAATCGATTGCTGTCGAGAATACGAGAGTTTGCTTTTCAAATACAAGAGGTTATTGATCTGCAACTCATGATGAGGCGGAAATCAGGTGTCAGGAGGATGTTATTAGAGGTTTCTTGCATTGTAGACGGACGGAGAATGCGAATCGAATATGTTTTTGATAGAATCTGGGATATGAGCATGAAGTATCTGTTTCTTCAAGACAGACTTAAAGAGCTTAAAAGGATTGTACAATGTAGTACTTGAGGACATTACAGCAACTTAACAACAATCTGAATAGTTCCTCTGTTTTTGTTTTTCGGTTTGTTTTATTTTGCTAAGTTTTGTTTTTCGTTTTAGTATTTAGCTTTTTGTACCATCTTAGACGAATGAAGTGTTTAGTTGTTTGCTATATAAGTCTCCTTTATATTGTAACCGAGAATAAGTTGAATTAGTATAATAAAACTCATATTTTCATGTCTTTGCATACTTTATCAATGTACACTTATTACTACTTCCGTCCCAAAATACAAGTTCCTTTGATTTTTTACGCGTATTCTAAGATGAATAAAAAGGATAGTTCCACAAATTATTTTTCAAATTTTCTTTTTCCGGATAAAAGTATACATATTAAATTTTAATTTAAGAAAAGAAAAATTAGAAAAAAGTATGCGGAGTTATGACTTTTATACACCTTAAAATACGCGTAAAAAGTCAAAGAGACTTATATTTTGGGACGGAGGGAGTACAAAGTTACTCTTTATTAGGGGCCTCTTTGGCAGTCAACTTATAAGCCATTTATGACTAATAAGCCCATATCAGCGAGTGTTTGTCGATCCAGCTAAGTTGAATGTTTGTAACGACGTACTTTTTTTCAACTTATTTTGTTTTTTCGCTGATTTTATTGATTTTAGTTTTTAAATATATATTTTTAAATGTTAATCTAACTTAAAATTCAAGAATTTAGATAATTATATTTAATAATTATTTATTTTAGTTCATTTAAGTGGAAAAAAATTATGGCTTATAATTCACTTATTCATTTTAAGTCGTAAGTTATTTATTTTCAGATTTCATTTAAGTTATTTATTTTCAGATTTCATTTAAGTTATTTATTTCCAGATTTCCCAAACAGGGTCTAGATTTTCTTTCAGTGAATCTATTTTTCATGAATCTGCAGGTGTAAAGAAACACAATGTGTTCAGGATTTGAAAGGGAAAACAGAACATTTTATTCTACAACTTCTAATCGAAATCGAACACATTCTACCGATCCTAATCAAGATTTGATATCAGTAACTATTTGATCACGCTATAAATACCTACATTGATGCAATGTACCTGAAAAGTGCTAGGTATCTTTCTTTTTTAACAAGGTTCAGAACTCGAACACTCGACATGACAGTTCCATTAACGGTCTATTACGCTGCAAAAAGATTAGAGCTCTTATACAACTGTCAAGCTTTAGATGGAGCGAGGGACGAGCTGAGAGCAGGCCAACGTGTTCTTGAGGGCGTGCAAGGCACGTTAAAAGAATTCGAGGAGAAATATAAATGTGATTCAAAAGTCAATGCAGGATTGTCAGTAATACGAGAGTGTGCTATTCAGATACAAGATGCTGTTGATGATTTCATAAGATTTGTGAACAGACGATCTATGTCTACATCGGTTTTCAAGAAGATGTTATTAGGATTCTCTTGCCACAGTGAAAACCGCATCAGCAAATATGTTTTAAAGAAGATATTTGAAATTGGACTTGTGTGGCTCCATCTCCTATCTTACAGACGTGCTCTTCATTCAACTGGTAGACATACATATTCCAGCATTACGTCGTCATCTTCATCCTTCTTTGCAACCGGATGCTTTCTGGAACACAAACAAGAAGGATTGAGGGGCGCGAACCTAGGCTAACTCTGAATGTGCTGGAAACCTTTGAAGAATTTATGTAGTCATCAATCTATTGCATTCTTGGTCTTTTTTGTATGTGATATTTTCGTATTTTTGTTATCAAAAATTAGATTTTCGATGTTTCAGAATGTATAGTTTGTAATATGCAGGAATGTAGGATATAATGTATAATGTATGCAACCAGGGGTGACCCTCACTATAGGCGAGCAAGACTTGCGCCTAGGGCCCTCGACACATAAAAATCCCAAAAATTTGTAACTTTTTAAGTAAATATATATGAATTTCTATCAGTGGCGGATACAAACATCTGGTTATAATTTTTAAAGTAATTAAAAATTAAATGTAATATTTTTAAAATTTTGAAATATTTACAAACAACACATATTTGGTTTAAAAAGTTAAATTTGCCGGTACTTCATGGGTTCAACTTACAAACTTAAAATTAGAAACTAGGGATACTAGGTTAAGTTTTTGTATGCTGATGTTGTTTGATTTGTGAGTCCTACATAAAAAAAAATTAATAAAAGTGGGGGTACGTGATCCCAAGGGCCTTAACCTGTATCCGCCTCTGATCCATGAAATATGTATATTAGGCCTCATAAAGTGATTTCGACTAGGGTCATTGAATCTCACGGCAGCCCTTCATGCAAGTGAAGTTCTTATGTTTTCTGATATATCTTTGGGCAAAGTACAGATAAATGCAGTAGTAGATTCAAACAAAATTTACTGGAAACATTACACAAAAACGAGCAGAATGTTTATGAGATTTTTGGGAGATCAGAAGTTTAATCCCCCATCACTCTTAGCTATGTCCATTGGTTGCAAATCTGCAATCAACAGCCAATACAAGTTTTATTTTATAGCGTTTCAAATCTACCACGAAGACGTTGCACACATGATCAGCAATTCAGGACACCAATTAGCAGAGACCATTATATCAAGCATCAGACCAAGTTATGTCCATTTCTCCCCAGTCACTTTCATGCACTCCCAGAGCTTTCCAGACAGCTTTCGAGGCATCTACGATATTGTTCTTGCAAGGTGGCTGATAATCATGCTCCGAATCACACCCCATTGTGGAATCACACTCATCAACCACCATAGCTTTCACACTCTTGCCATTACCGTGAATGGCAATAAAATTCTTGCATCTCTTCCTGTTATTAAACCACCCTGTTGACAGTGCCACCACCGGGGTATGATCAGAGTGGTACTTACCGTCACACTCTGATGGACCACCGCCATCACCACCCTTCTGGAAACTGTTAAGTGTCAAGGTTGCCTTCGTGTGACTTGACACCGAAGGGGAGCATTTGTACTTATTGTATAACTTCCCTTTCACGCAGCAGTCTGAATCATTCTCGGTGTTGCACTGCCCGTGTGGAGGTTTTATACCCCTAATCTTGCCACTGGGACTGCATGCCTCAGCCTCAAGTGTTTGAATTGTTGCCACCAGAGCAATTGCAGAGAAGAGAATGAGGGTCGACAACCCTGATAAAGAATCTCGATTCTTCATCATCTTACTTCAAACTTATCTATGATTTGGGGCTGATTATGTCTTATGTCTGTGCAACTATTTATATAGAGTCATGTTGGCCATGGAACTCTTTATGTGTGCCTCAGTTTGTTCACCACTTCAGTCCAAGATTCAACTTAGCTTGGGCTTACTAAACAAGAATTCATGGAAAATGACAGGAAAAATGTATTCAGTCAGCACTTGTTTAATCATATCAGAATCATAGTACTTGATGAATCATATATTTGTCTTTAGTATTATTGACTGCAATACTAATTAAACCCCTACTTCAGGAGTCACTAGAGCTGTTCATATCCAACAACAAGACAAGAAAACACTCCTCGATTGTAACTCGAAATTGTTATTTTCTGTACAAATTACTAGCCCTTTAACTTTAGCTAGTAGGATTTAGCTATTCATACAGAGCATGAGCATTGGAAGTGGTAGCATTAGGAATCTTGATGAACAAAGCTGGAATGATGTGTTGATTGATAAACTACATGTATATGTTGCTTTCATGATAAGTACTGTTTTTCTAGTATATGAACTCGATCACACAAGTCCGCAGTCACAACAAAGAGCTTGGGAAAACTAGACTCACAAGTCCGCAGTTACAACAAAGAGCGCAGTTACAACAAGGAGCTTGGGAAAACTAGACTCACAAGTCCGCAGTCACAACAAAGAGCTCGGGCTCTTAGATGTTACATATAAATGTATTATGCATACAATGTTTTATGATATATAGATGATCATGATTATCATTGGTAGCTCCAGAGGAAATCCAACAGCTGACAAAGTGAAAGCTGCTGTCTTTAAATGATGTTGTTTTAATGAAGAGTCAACTGGAATGAAAATGCTGTTCTAATCAAGATTCAGCAGAACACGAAATTTATCAATGAAAAGACCTGCCCAACTCTTAAGCGAAATTTATCAACATTCAAGAAACAGCATATAAAATTAGAACCCAACATTTGGTTTGCCAAAGACATGTTCATAACTTAAAAATATAAAACATTCAACAAAAATATACAACCAGTTTCAAACATACCTAATACTGGCAATTTAGACAAAATCTAGCAGGAAATCAACTGAAGAATCACAGCATGCTATCGGTCCTAGCAGGCAACCTACGGAAGAAATTGAGTGGTGCAGATGGCAACTTATGACGAAACCTAGGATGCCTCATGACATAAAATCCAGTCAACACAGTTAGTACCTGAAAAGGGGTTACATACAACACAATGGCAGTTACTAGACAGAATGTTATAAATATGGTAGTAGCTCGCGGATCCCTCCAGCTGAGAAGCGCTTGCACTCGTTCCCCTTGGCTAGCTATGTCGCCAACAACACTCTGAATCCGCCCAGCCACACTCCTTAATCGGTCGTACCTCATCCGAACTAGCTCGGAGCTACGAGATGTAGGAAATGTGTCAAATTCTTCATCAAGTTCATCCTGCTGAACTGAATCAGCATAAGAGATTCTTGTGTTCATGTGAGGGGGATATCTTGCCCGAAACCGATAGTTCCACAGTCCTATAAGAAACATGTATAGAAACACAGTTGGAAGAATTAGTTCCGGAAAGCACACAAGCATCAGAAACAGAGCATGCACTAGCACTGTAGTGACAGGATTCCTCCACATGGAAACCTCCCCAAACCATTTTCCAACAGCAAATAATCCATTAAAAACTGACATCAAGCGGAAAAAGTTTGCCTTGCTTCGCCTCATGCTCCAAAGATGTGAATCTGCATCAGTCATGTACTCAACTATTTCCTTCCTAAGTGGTGGTTCAGCACGGCTGAGCCTAGCCGCCACAATGTTGACAGCTTGGTGTCGAAGCATGTCTTGCTGCATCACAGTTAATGGCCTGACATAATGCATTTTTGGCAAAAGGGGTCGTGAATACATATACATCATATTGGCCATTGATGTGCTTGAAAACCGGATTGCTAGATGCAGTTCCCCCATCTTCTTTACACCAGAGGGATGAAGGACTAGCAACGGGTATGAATGAGTATAAACACGGCCAGTTTCAAGAGTAGAAAGTCGAATACGCACCTTACCGATTTTCATATCTCTGTTTCCACTGGAACCATTCTCAAAAAGCTGGCTGTTATCAAAAACACCTACAGTCAGAACAGTTGCTGGATCGAAAACCTCCCATGTGTATTGCTCATTATACTTGGGACTCAAAGTGTCATTGATTGTTCGGGTCCGAATCCATTTGTGGCCATATTTGGCTACACAATATGTATCTGATGTGCCCCTTCCCTCTCTCGTCTTCATTGGGTGGAGACCATCAGCATTTAAAATGCCAAGTTCCAAGACACCTATGGATGGCTTCCATAATTGTTTTGCTGTTGGTCGGAGATCACTGCTGTAGTGAGTGGACTCGTCAAGTACATGATACCCTCCATCAAGGCAAACTCTAAGGTTGAGTCTAGTAGCAAATTTTTCTTTTTTTTTCTCTTCAACATCAGTGATGCTTGCCTTTTGGAGATTAAACCATCGGGAGTGGATCATCCTATCATCGGCACGCTTTTCAACAGAGTTCAAAGGTATAAGAACCCTTCCAAAAATTTCATCTTTGTTCTGACCACCACGTTCTTCGACGGATAGAAAAAGATGATCTTCAAAGGGTTCAGCAGCAACAAACATCATATCCTCGTTCCACATTGCATTCACAGATCGTGCCTGAATCGGCTTTGTTTTCAGAACCTGGCTACCTATCTGTACTTTAACATATACATCTGGAAAACGAGTCTTGTCAGACAAAACCAGGTCTTGAACCTCAATCACATTAACACGAACATACCATAGTCTTGGGGAGTGGTACACTTTAGAGCGGATGTGGGTGGATGGCATTGAGCTATCAACAGGAATAGCTGCATCGGAATGCCAAGCATCAGGAAAAGCCTCATCAGCCTGTGTTCCAATCCAGACCGCAAGCATCAGTTCTCCTTTGGTTTTCTGTCCTTTCTTGTCTTCCAAACGATACCATTCTGGTGCCAATGGACTGTCTGGAGGGACTCGGGTAGGAACATCAGTTATATCATAGCGAACGATGCCAACAAAATCATCTTTCAACAAATCCTTATCTTTAACTACGACTTCCAACACAGATGTTTGCACCCTCTCCCGTGAGAAAGAGAAGACTGTATTCCATTCCGGGTTATGTGTTTTTGAGAAGTGTTGAGTGACTCCTTTATAGTTTCCAACTCGTACTTCAACGTAAGGATCAAGACTACCAGTAACATCCATCGTAGGGAGGTCACGAGCTTTGACAACTCGCACAAAAAGGAACTGCATTGGCTCAACAAGATCATAAGTACTAGCTGGTTTGTCTGCACGTATCACTCGACCTCCAACGATTCTACCCCCTCCAAGGAAAGGACTAGTCTCTTTCAGTGCATATTCCATTGGTTGTGTAGGAGAACCTGAGTACATGCGAACAAGGTTGGACGCTCGAGGTTCAGATCTCATCTCATCAACACCATATCGTAATGGTTGCTGTTGTTGCATAGAAGCGCTAGGATAATATGGCTGTTGTTGCTGTTGCTGTTGCTGCTTTGGGGTTGCCAGATTGTGGAATGTGCGTACTGGTTCATCTTTAACCTTTGAGGATCGATTCTGATTGAAATTCTGATTCTGTTGTACAGTTGCTTGAGCTTGGGCCGATAAAGAATTTCTCTGTGAAGAGCTCTCCATTGGAAGGGGATTAGAAGACTTTATGTTGGGATCATCAGTGAGAAATAACTTTAGACCAAGCTCACCTTTTACACGGGAGAAAATGCTTCGCTTTTCAAGAGGGTAATGCAAAACAACAGCATCCGAGTAGGGGACAAATGATGTCCCGGTTATGCAAACCTTGCCTAAGGAAGATTTGGAATTATTAGCTTTATTATTGTTGTAGACATGGGCCTCAAGAGTGAGATTTGGTATATTTTCTGGATTAGAGATGTTGAAGTAGAAAGACTCATTCCAAACAGGGTCAAGATCCTTCTCTTTGATAGTGGTCCGAAATGTCTGATGATCAAACTGGAGCTCCACAAAGGCACTGGATGAGCCTTGGCCATCTTTGGGCATAAGGTTGTGGGCACCAACAACCTCCACTCCTAGTTTGAGATTGCTCATGGAGTTTTGTTTGAAAAATAATGATTAATGCCAATGAATGAACTGCGATCACTAGACAGAACCTCCGATTACAACCAAAACCTGAAAACAAAGCAACTGGAATTCTAGTGATGACAGAACATGGTGAAGCTATTAAAGACCGAGGTTCCAGAAAGAAATTAACATGCATAGAACACTAGCAAAAACAGTACCAGAAAAACGTTACTTCTTCCACATGTATCTCACATGTTTAGATTCAAATCTGAACAAATAAAAGTAGAACCAGTTTCTGTAGTATGCGACAATATAAACAAAAAAAACACCAGTATCACATGTTGCTTACACAAAACAAAACAAAAAAAAGGAAGATTGGCCAAAACTGGTAACCGGAATCCTAATGTTGTAGAGTAAGACCTCCGACTTGTTGCACTATACTAACGTATGTATATATGACAGTATTTCAAATCGAGTCGATTATCAATGACAGGCTGATTGACGCTCAGGCATTAGGCACCACAATTTAGCAAAGAGTACTCAATGTAATTACGATTTAAAACCCCACATCAAAACTAGTATCATAAAACTAGCATTTCGAAAGTTGAAAATATCTCTACAGCAGATGCTAAATTTAAAGCTCAAAGTAAATTTAATAAAAATTCAACACATGCCCTTTAAAGGAATCACCTTTATGAAGTAACACATCACAAACAAAGATAAAACAGTAGTGGAGAAGAATATCTCATAGAAAGAATAAGAACTAGCTAGAGTGCAAGTACATACAGAATATTCAAGATTTTCGAGTAATTCAACACAAAGATAAAGCTTTATAAGGGAAAGCAAAAAAGTAAACAGCATCAAAATGGTCAATTAGACAACAGAGAAAGGATCAAAAACAAAAATTGCACATTTTTCAGCTTCTAAATTATGCAATTCTAAATTATAAAACCACAACAAGAACATAAATTACCAAAAAAAATTATCAATTTGCTGCTGACTGCTGAGGCCACCAGTCCACCACCACCACATAAAGTCTATAAAAAATCTTGAATATCTTCAACTGGTGATAATAAATAAATAAAAATTTGCTTTTTACTAAATTTAGATTTTGACCCAACAAACAAAATCCAAAAAGAACATGCTTTGAGACAACCCAAAAGAGAGAATCTTGGTTTCTAACATTCCTCAATAAAAAATCATATAATAACAAAACATATGCTCAATCTCAAATTACACACATACACACAAATAATCAATAATTTTATAAACTATTAATAAAAATAAAAATCATACATCAAAAAAATTGAAAAAAAATCACCTCTTGACTCAAGTGTTGCACCAAGAAGACTGGGTAAATTAGATCATGTTGTTGAGTATCAAAGATAGATTTCAAAAGGGTCACCAAGATTTACAAAGATATGAAAAGGGTAAGTCAAAGAATTCAATTTAATAAATGTTTCAGAGAGTTCAGAAAGTGTATGGTAAAGATGAATGAAAATGCAGGGACGGTACAGAGATAGAGACAGGAAAGAGAGAGAGAGAGAGAGAGAGAGAGAGAGAGAGACGTGGTGGAAATGAGCTAGTCATATAAATACACACATTTGTTTTGTATGTATGTTTAATGTTTAGGAGTTTAACAAGAAAGAACATTGATTAGTCCAAGTCTACGCTTGGGTCAGTTTGGTCTTAACAAACACTGTATATGTTTTGGACATGAAATTTGTGGGTATGTTGTGTTTAGGTTTCATTTTATTAATGAAAAACGTTTTTAATTTTAATTAAAAGGAGGTTTCAAAAATTTGATTTGAGAAAAGATATTAATGTGTTTTATAAAAATATCTTGTAAATATTTCTCGATTCATTTCTGAAACCGTTTTGGATATCATTAATACGGATGCACATTAATGACTTATATGACAAATTTGGATTTTTTTTATTAAAACACAAACAAATTTGGATCGGCTCGTTTCATAATAACCACAATGGGCCCACACATAAAAATCTTATTTAATAAAATTTCACTCATGAAAAATAATTGTTTGGGCCTTTATAACAAAAATTGATCAAAATATTATTAATTATTTTCTTATAAAAAATGAAAATTTCATGATAAAAAAATAAAATAAAATAAGCTATAGTGCATCAATTTCGATCGAAACATGCCTATTATTATTTAAAAACAACTAAATTTACCGATAAGGGTGACTCGGTTGATTAAAAAAAATACTCCCTCCGTTCCGACCAATTATTTATATTTGGTTTGGGCACAGAGGTTAGGAAATATGTAAAGTAGTAAAAAAAAGAAAGAAAAGTGAGTGAAGTAGTGTGACTATTGATTTTTAATGTATAAAAAGAAGATAATATAGCAGAAGTAGTATGAAAAGGAAAAAAGTGGGAAAGTGGTGGGACCCATTTACTTTCTTTTTTTTTCGTATTTTTTTCGTAAGTAACCCGCAGCCGCTACCTTTCAGGTGCGCACTGGGTAAACCTACGAACTCACTCAATAGCCTGCAAATCACGTGAACTAAAATAAACCGCATTTAAGCAACATGCTCCGACTCAGGAGCCATAATTATAAATTCTCCTCCCGTGGGATTCGAACTTGTGACCAAGAAGATAGTTATCCCCTCTTTAACCAGCTGAGCCAACTCTTATGGGCCCATTTACTATTTTTGGTAAGTTTTGAAATGTAAAAAATTGGATGAGAAATCCAAAAAGGAAAGTGTAAAGAAATACTTGGGAGAGAAGGTGTAATTAATAATTATCCTCTTGGTCAGATGTTCGAATCTCACAAGAATATAATTTATGATTATACCTATTGAATCAGAGTTCGTCACATAAGTGCAATTTATTTTAATTCAAGTATTTTTTGCACGTAAAATTTACTTAGTACATACCTGAAAGATGAAAGATAGCGGTTACGAGTTTTCTATGATAAAAAAACAACTAAATTTATTTTGAATTATATAGCATTAATTAATCATATTTTTATTGCGAGGATACTTTGAAATAACAATATTGCACGCTACGTTTGTTTATTTGGTATAGTGGGGTCCAAGGTGATATAACGAAGTCAGACTTTGGCCTATTTATGTGGTCAGAGATGCCCCACCTTTTAAAAAAATTATTTAAAAATTATTTTCTGTCTTTTTCTCCTCCACGCAGTATTTAACTATTTATTGATTAATAATATATATTTTGTACTTATTATCAATATTTTGAATGTACCAAATAATTCACAGTTCAATATAAAAATGACAAGATCACGAAGATGTCTTCGGAAATTTTGTTGAGATTAAAATGATTTTAAATAGAACATAGAAAATAAGGGGTTGTTTGATAATTGTTGATTAGGTGGCACTAATAATATTGAGTATTTATCTATCTGCACTATATTAAACAAATTATAAATCGATAAGTATCACTCTTTTCTTAAAAATAAAATATTTTCTTAATTAACCTAAATTTATTTTTATTATTAATATATTATTTTTTTGCTTAGTTGACATGCACATTAACAACTTATTTATTATTTTCCTATTGCATCCCACCGATACTCTCTTTTTTTTCTTTTTATTTTTCATATTTGTAACAACTTTCAACTTTATTTGACGCTAAAGTCCCTTATATATATTAATATGTGCCAAATGACATTTCTATTTTAAATTAAATAACCTACAACTACCAATTCACTTGTTTCCCGTTAAAACTTAACTAACATAATAACTCGTGCGAGACATGGGTCATTTTCTAGAATTTTTTTATGCATCATCTAATTATAATGTTTGTAGAACAACTTCAACAATATGTAGGCTATTAAGTCAAATTTTGAAGAAATGTAGATAAAGGGTCAGTTTTTTATTTAAACTACTGTTAACAAAATAAGATTAAGTTATATGTATGGGTGTGTTAGCGTGTAAATTATTGTATGTTACATCTTTTAGTAAATTATGATGGTTTCAATTATTTATATGTTAAATATCTGATTTATGTACATGTATAATCATTATTAACATCGAGTGAGATAATTGATTACTTAAATAACATGCATTTATAAATATTCAAAAATTAAAATTATGTAATAAATAAATTGCTATAATTTATATATGGTATTCACATTATCACTGACAAACAATCCATATCTATTTTTTACGCGACTGGGTATTAATCATGGCTGTAACATAAAAATGAATTATATATTTTTAAGACTTATTATTGATATTCATGATTTTTTTCAAGAATTCGAAAGAAAAATTGTATTTGTATCGTTATTTAAACCGTTTTTAAGTTTTTTCATTACGACTCTAATATTTCTTCATATAATAATTTGGTAAATATTTTATACTATTCTTCTAAAATAAAAAAAATTCAGTTCGATAAAGTTTTATAAATATCAACTGAACTGATTAATTCCTTCAAATTATTGAACAATATATGTTTTTTTCTTAAATAATATAAAATGCATTGAATCAAATGTTACAATATAGTATATATATAACTTTTGTTTGAATAATTCAAAATATTTGTACAATATTATCTTGATCAATGAATATTGTTGATCTAAGAGAATTCTTTTTAAAAAGTTAGTTTTTTTAAAGTGAAAAATGAAAAATAAATCGATTTAATATATCATCGTAGTTTTAATAAATCTAGTGAAATCTCATTTCAAATTTCAAATATTCTTAAAATTGGGACAAATCCCAAAAATAATAATGGGTTACCAGTGGACTTAGTAATTTTAATATAAATAATCAATTGACTTGATTCTATAAAAACCTCAAACAAATTAATTTATATTAACATAAGATATTAAAAAAATTCACATTATCGGTAAGATATTCTCGCCGAACTTGTAATTTAAATTTACTAAACATAGAATGTGACGATGTTTTTCGGCCGGGTCATGTAGTCAAATTTTGAATATTTTTTGAATAATATGTCAAGTTCTAAAATGCATTGACTCATTATAATTCGAACTTATCTAAATATGTAATACCAATATAGATTATTTATATATAAGCGATTCTATTTTCAATATTTTTTTAAAAATTATATATGTACATTTTAATTACTTTTTATAATAAAAAAACATGTTAAAAATATATGAGATATATTTTCAAACTAAAAAATGATTAATAAGTAAGATAATAATCCATTTATGTACGATGCCTAATTTTATATTTGGAATTCAATTCTTTAAAATTAAATGTACAAATATTCAACTAACTATCTTTTTTTTGTAGAAATTCAAATAAGTATTTTTAAATTTAAATAAAATATTCATTTAGCACACTTACATATTATGTATATGATAAAAAGCACATGTGACAATATGGTGTATTGGTAAAATGTTGTATAGTTGAATGAAATAACTTGAATTCGATTTCCACAAACCACATCTTTTATATAAATATTAAAAACACGGGTAATTTAGTATTTTTAATGAAACTTTTTAATCTCATGTCTTTTCAATGAAACTTTTTTATCTCATGAAATTGTACCATTGTTCTCCTATTATATATAGAAGAGATTATAAATTTATGTATCAAGTGATAGTCTTTACTATCTAATATTTCAATTCTTCCGTGTTTCAGCAGTAGCCTATTGTTCCAGGGAGCTAAGGTCCAAAATATGGAAGAAACAAGCGTTTCCGCGACTCTACCACCCAGTAAATTATGTTCCACCGCTCGTTTTTTATCAGAAGCTTGTGATTTGGTTTTTGATGCAGCAAGTAAGGGAAAACAATTCTTAATCGTTGGCACTAAAAATAAATCTATTTTTTACTAAAATAAAAAATATCTAATAGAAATAATCATGATATAATCGAGCATATGTCTTGGTACTAATCTAGTAATAACACTAAACTTAATTTATATCATATTTATCAAGTTTATGACTGCGTTTCATTTTTGAAGACTAATTTCAATAAAATACTATCCCATTCCTTATATTTAATATAAAATATTGGATATTACTAATTTAGAATATTAATAAGTACTTTGAACTTTGACAATTCTTCTATTGAATCCTTACTTTATATTGTATTTATAAAAAAAATGCTTTAATATTATTTTATTAAATAAAAATTAGTACATGCTTAGAATAAGGAGAATATTAGTTATTTATAAGTAAGGCAAGATGGATCTTCATAAAATAATGACTAATTAAGATTTTATTGGAGCATATTTAGACTCGTTCCTTAAACATTTTACGATGAGAAAATATTCAATCTCTTGTAGTTGCTCTAAGACACCGGGAAGGTTAAAACTTTGACTCAGGAGTAGGGGTGAACAAAAAACCGATCAAATCGTAAAACCGACCCAACCCGCCCTTTATTTCGGCCGACGGAGCCGAACTATCCAAAACCCGAATTTTAATTGGTTTAATTTTTTGTCAACCCGAATATAATGGGTTGGGTCAAGGTTCAAAAAATTTAAACCCTTATTAACACAACCCAACCCGATTTTTTTATTATAGTATTGTTATTAGAAATTTTAATTTATGTATTTATTGTAATATATAATATATTTGAAATAAAATAATTATTTTACGGGTAACACGCCGTAAGTTATTGATTTTAAACTAAAAGAGTACACAATACATATAATATCCAATAATTTTTATTTTCTGTTAAATTATGGGGTACGCTTCAACTTTTGATTAAAATTATTTGTAATTTTGACTCTTAAAAATATTTAAATAGTTTTATTCGAGTTTTATCCCAAACCAACCCGACCCAATATATAAAGGGTTGAGTTGGGTTGAAAATAATTTTTTCGGTTAACGGGTTCATTTTTTAAAAACCGAATTAATTGGGCTGGTTCGATATATTACCTCTAAACCGCCCAAACCGACCCGCGTTCACCCCTACTCAGGAGTTTAACATAATCTTTATGCATCAGGAGTAAAGTCAATCAATTTGTGATGTTCCATCCATTTATCAAGCTATACTTTGATTTTTGATGGAAGACTTCAATTACTATTCACCAAAATTAACCTATTTTTTAAGGTTTTGTCCATCTCTTTCTTCCATTTTTCCCTCCTGATTTTTTTTAAGTTCATTAAATAGTAACTCATAAATTGATTGAAATATATGACCACTTAAAAATTGAGTAAAAAAAGTTCATTATGAACCGTAATTGACTCTATCAATTTAATCAATTAATTGATGAATTAAATCTATTCATAATGTATATGCAACAAAAAATTATATAAACTCAATACCATTAAACAAGCACGGCCTTAAAACTAAAATTTCTATGCATTACTATAAGTATTCTACGATTTCTTTGGTTGCGAATAACAAATTTTGTGTTCTGTCAAGTCCGACCTGTACACACATTCCTTTTGAAGTGTTTTGTCCTGTTGATGAGACTTGGGAAGTTTTGCCTAGACCATATGATGTAAACAAAGATTTCGATTTTAATAAAGTTTCTCATATCGTTTCGGAGAAAGAACACATATCTATTTTGCGACTTCTGATGCAATGTCATCGTTCAATCTAGAAACACGTAATTGGACCCTTACTCATGCTGATCAAGATCAACCATTCTTTCGACAAGCAACTCTTGTTGGTGAATTAGGTTTTGGTTTTATCGACGGTCCTATTGTCATGAGTCATGTCAATGCGGGAGAGGGGGCGGGGGAGGGGTTTAGACCCTCTCTCACACTGAAGAAGTAATGCAACCATACTTAAGCACCCTCTCCCGCACTGAAGAAGTAATGCAACCATACTTAAGCGTTGAGATCTTCTCGTTTTACCTATGTTTGTCAATTATGTTGCACCGGGTACATTGTTGCATTGCAGGACTCTGACAACAAAGAAGTGGTTTGTTTTGTAACTTATGGCAGCAAGCTTAGTGAGCTTACTGACCATGGGGCAGAGGTTTATATCAAAAGTAGCTACGTGGCCTTGAGCTTTTTTCGCGTCCCAGGTGATTTCTATACTTCGGAAAACAGGCCTGATCTAGGACCTATCAGTGACGGTTCCTATGCAGATGAGAAGGCAGAAGATGGTTGAGTGATCTGGAGATACTTTAATGCCAAATTGCAGTACACTAAACACCTTACTCTTAGAAATTTTCATCTTCTAAGTGAAGGCCACATCGCGACATGTTTTCCTTAATTTTAGTCGAAAGACATGTTAATCTGTGATTTCTGATGATGCATTGAAGAAGTCTACAGCAAATCAGATTGTTAGTTAGTTAGATAAGTATTAGAGTTTTGTTTAAATGTTAACTTAGTTAACTCGATAACCTTTGACTTATCTTTTCAAAACAAACTCTATATTAGATAAACCTAATCTATTTCAAATTCCTTATCTTTCTCAGGTTTATCTCTTTCAAGAGACAAAACTAACGGATTACTTGTTTTACACATTCAAATATTTTAAACCTAATCTTATCTTTTATTATATTCAAAAGAGTTTGAAATACATTATATCTGTTACATGTTTTCTATATAAACCGACTTGATATTTTTCAGAAACACACAACTCTCTGCACTTTCCATCTTATATCTTTCTGAGAAAAACATCCTCTTAATTGTATTCATTGATTATCCAGTTAATTAAGAGTTTATAGTTGAGTTGTAATCTTACACATTATTATCTTTGTATTTGAAAGAAAGGTGTATTGTATCACTTGTCCCGAGTTGTGGGAATATTGATTACAAGATCAAGGCCAAGTAGTTGTGTGCTAGGGAAAGGGTTCTTTCATTCAGGGCCAAGATTGTAATCAAGGAAAGTTTGTAAGTATTTTATTTAAGTGGATATAATACATTCTCTATGCTAGTTGGCATGAGGACTTTGATGTAGGTCATAGACTAGGTATAGAGGCCGAACCAAGTGAAAATATTTGGTGTTCTTGCATTAACATATTTTCAGCATTGCATGTTTATATTTCTGCAATTTATATTCTGCTGAATATATAGTGTCTGTCGCATTTAGATACAGTTTGTCTCATTTGCTAAGACAAAAGAGACTGTCTCATTCGTGAACAGTTGCACTTTAACTAATTCGATTGAGCCTACGAATTTCATTTGGTATCAGAGCAGGTGCATTTAATTCTCTTTTTAGTGTTTATTTTGCTAGCGATCCATGGCTCAACCAGATAGGTATTCAAACAATTATCCACCACTGCTTCATGGTGCTGAAAACTACTGTTATTCCTAGTGGACTAACAATGAGATTTACAGAAGGGGGGTTGAATGTAAATCTCAAAACTTTTTCAAGTTTTGAGCAGTTTATGAAAGTTGTGTGTTCAAGAAGAACAAGTGTGTGAATTGCTTTAAGCTAATACAGACAGATATATATTCAAGCACAAATGTAAAGAACACAACAGACCTTAAAAACTTTTCTGGTGGATTTGTTGTTCCACCAGAGATGGTATTTTAGAAAATCTGTGATTAAACAATGTTGATCACAGCTGCATCCTAGTACAAACTAGATGAATTTTCTCTCAATATTTTTCTAAACAGCTCTGGAAAATCTCTCATCTAATTACTAGCTTCTACTTGGTTTATATATTACCAAGTGTACAAGTGAAGAACAATATAAAATACAGTAATAAAATAAGATCTTCACTTGCTTCTTTTCCTGTTCACTCCAGTACTTTGTTGACTATTGCATCTTTGTACTAGAGAAGAACGGCTGCTTTTTCTGTTGTTCCTGAAATTCGGCTACCACATCTCAGTTGTCTCTATCAACCCATGTGCCTCTGTTTGTAGGTACAACTACCCCTTATCAACGGCTAATCATCAGAACATCCGTTGAAGCTTTCATCCGTTGATGCACTCATCCGTTGAAGGATGTTATCCGTTGAAGCTTTCATCCGTTGATGCACTCATCCGTTGAAGGATGTTATCCGTTGATGACTTTATCCGTTGAAGCTTTAGAGACATCCGTTGAAGCTTAGCTTCTCATCCGTTGAAGGTCTTTAAGTCATCCGTTGATACCACTTCACTTATACAAAATTACAAGGCATGAAGTATTTACAATTGGCCTTCCTATCTGCATATCATCTAGTAGTCAACATGACTCATAGTTTCTCTCAACTTCCAAGATTTACATTTTAAATACAGAGACTGAAATATGCTACAACACTAGACTTATTTCTAAGTAAAGCTACACCATCAACGGATAGCCAAAGTGGTCTTATCCGTTGAGGCTACAGACACTAAATTTCTACTTAAGTATTTTGTTAAACATATCATCAAACTAATGCACATACATTCCTAACAATCTCCCCCTATTTATGTCTATAAGAATTGTAGGCATAAATTCAGGGTTAACTTGATGATAACAAAACACTTAACAGATATATGAATTGAAACTAAGTAGAAATTTAAAAATGCTGCAAAAGTGTATGTACTAGGAGATAATTGAAGATTTACAGTGTTTCCAAGGACACTCCTTTAGTCTGAGCAAATCATCTTTTTCTTCTTTGTTCCCTGGTTTTCTTTCCTAGCCTTTTGTCATTTTTCTCAATTTGGAGTTGGAGTTGTCTGAAGAATTCAGCTTCATCTTCAACACTGATATCCAACTTAGATTGCATTTCTTTGAGAGTTTCATTGCTGGCAATCTTGAGTTGGTCTTCAAGTCTGAAAAATCTTCTGACTCCTTTATCATCTCTAAATTCCATCAACCAATGAGGTGATTTGAGAATTTTCATTTCCCTTTCTTGAATGAGTAAAGTCCTGGGTAAAGCATTGGGCTCCCTCCAAGTTTTCCTTATATTGGCTATCTTGTTGAGAATTTCAGTCTTGGCAGTTCTGGTAAAGCCAGAATCCTTTTGTATAGCTGAATAGACTCTAATCAAGGTAGAGTAGCCTTCATCCAGAATCCTGTGGAGAGGCCATGTTCTTTCCCCAGCTCCTTTATATCTGAACACTAATCTCTCTGGTAACTGTCTGTAGGCAGCTATTCCCCTTACATCCTCCAGCTCATCCAGATAGAGTTCAATGTCTGAAATTTCTTTTATGTCACAGATGTGAACATAATCATCTTTAGAAATGGGTGACTTAGGCTTAGGTTTTTGTTTTTGAGTGAATTTCTTAGAGGTTATGGGAGATGTAGATTTTGGTTTTCTTTTCTGTTTCTTTGGTAGTGGAAGAGTGGTTAGAAAGGTAGGCAATTTGATAGTGTCCCAATCAATAGGTTCCTCTTTTGGAATGATTGGTTCACCATGGATGTTTATTGTGGGATCAGCAACAAGGGGTTCAGGTATGGAAGGTAGTGGTTTAGATATAGATTTGGTTACTTCAGTGTTATCTCCACTCCTTCTATGTGCCTTGGCCTTTCTTCTGTTTCCCTTCTGCCATTCCTCTCTTTCTTCCACACTCTCACCAAATATACTCCCTAAAACCTCATCTAGATTTGTAGTCTTGTCTTCACCCCTGACTTCAATCCCTTTTTCTTTTTCAACTAGACTTGACTTTAGCTGTTGTTCAAGCTTTGCTTGTGCTCTTTTGTCAGCCTTTAATTGCTTGTCTTCTTCCTTCTTGGCTATTGAGAATTTGGGATGTCCTTGCATCACACATATGCTCTTTCCCTCTCTAATGATAATAGCTCTATTTCTCCTTACAGCCTCATCCATGGTCTTTTTGAGATAAGCAATACTTCTGCCTAAAATCTTGTTCTCATCAGCTTTTGGAGGAGGAAAGTCCACTTCTTTTAAAGGATTCTTTGTTGAGTCCTTATTGGATCTTTCATTGGGCTTGAGAATTATAGCTTGTAGTTCTTTGGAAGAAGCTTCTCCATCCTTATGACTCCCTACTGGCATGAGCTCCATGTTGATTGGTTCAATTTTTGTGCTGTATTTCACAGATGTTGATTTGTCTTGTGTAGAACCAAACAACAGTTGCAACCTTTCATCAATTCTCCTCCTTTGCTCTTTCACTTGAATTTCAGCTGCTGCTAGCTGAATCAAATCAATTCCATCAGGCTTGCCCTTGATTTGAATGATTGGAGAAGTAGTGATGGCAGGAACTAGCACTTTAGATATGTTGACTTTTGTAGATGGCTCTCCTTCCCCTTCCCTTTTACTCTCCCCCTTTTTGTTATCATCAAGGAGAGGGGTCAAGCCTTGTGCTTTTGCCAGCTGCATTAGGAGACTGGTTTGAGATTGTTGATTGTGAAGAATGGTGGCCACAGAATTTTCAATAACTTGAACTCTGTCTTCTAACTTGGCCAACTGTTTTTCAGTAACAGATTCTTTCTTCAATCTCAAAACCAAGTCCTGCAATGTACCATAGGGCATGACTGAATCCAATTTTTCTGAAGTATAGGTTTTCAAGTCAGCAATATCCTTCCTGAGATCATCCATACTCAGATTCTGCTTCACTTGCTGCAGCTTCATGAGATGCAGTGAGTCCAGGTGAGCTTGAAGGATAGCCTTGATACTTGCATGTGAAGTATTCTGAATGGCCTGTTGAATAGTGTTGATTTGTTTGACTAAAGAGACATTGAATTCCCCTGGTCTGTACTCCTTAGTCAAGGCCCATTCAGGTAGATTTGGAATTGAACTAGGGCCTTCATCTCCCCCTAAGTTCATGCTTCCATCAAAAGAAATAGAGTCATCATCATCAGAATTTGCTCCAAATTCCTCAGATGGCTCACCAGCTGTAGAAGGCATTTTGTTAATGGCAGCTTTATCCCTTTGAAGAGATTCTGTTGTGTGCACTAGATGTAGTGACCTTTCTGCTTTCTCATTGCCCTGAGCAGCCAACAGTTGATAGGCTGTCACAGGATGAGTAAAAGTGTCAGCATCCAAGGAAATGTTATCAATTACAGCTTTGTAATGTTGCTGAAATTGTCTTTCCTTTTCAGCATCATCCACAATCATTGACTCATTAGCAATGGCTGGTTCCACCCTTGTATCTACTGTACCTGCTTTTCTCTCTTTTTCTCTATGTTCTTGCATCAGGGGCTCCCCCTGGCTCACACAACTCACTCCCTCACCTTCACCTACTAAGGTGGTACTCCACTCACTTACTTTTGCCATGCTGGAAGAAATAGCATGCATTTTTGAGCTCTCAATCTCTCCTTTTGCCTGGGAGCAACCCAGCCTCTCACTCAAATTGTCACTCCCTTCCCTCAATCCTAAGAGTGATTGCACAGTATTCATGTCTTCTACACTTGGGATTAATTCAGTTATTTGTGTAGAGACTGTCAACGGATGTGGACTATCCGTTGAAGGTGAAACTGATGTTATCAACGGATAACTGCTGTTAAGCTTATCCGTTGAAGAACAACCACTTGTCAACGGATGAGTGATATCCGTTGAAGAAGGAAAAGAAGTTGAAATTGAAAGTGATATAACTGTTGAATCTGTGTAGATTGATTTGAGATGTGGTGACACAGATCCTTCAATTATATCTGAAAGAATTTGCGGGTGATCCAACAAATCATCCAAGAGATGATGATCACCTGTATTTGAGTGGGGCTTCTCCCTGAGTTGTAAAGAGGGAGAATCAGGAATTGATGGGAATAACATATCCACATCCAGAGATGGTGATGAAGTGTTTGGTGATTGATGTGTGATTATTGTGAGAGAATGGGGCTGTGACTCCACATTTATTGGAGTCACATCAAACTGAGTTTGAGAAGGCATAGATACAGATGGATGTATCTGTGCAGTGTGTGCACCCTGTGTAGAAGATTGGGTTCTAGCCTTCTTTCTTCTAATAAAGGCTTTTGTTGGTGAGTGTTTGGCTTTAGTGTCCCTCCCTCGTTTGTTCTGTGTTCCTGGTTTGGAACTATTTTCAATAGTAACATCCTTTTGGGAGGATGCTACTAGGGATGTGCTAGATACCTTTTCAACCACCACAGCTTTTTGAGAAACTGTGGCTTGGCTAGCTTGGGAAGCACTCGACTTTCCTTCCTTATCCTGGGGGTTTCTTTGATGTTCACCCCTCCCCTCACCACTCATACCCTGTTCACTCACCTCAGGGTTAATAGTTGGTGTTACAACTGTTGTCTTTTGAGAAACAACAGAGGTGGATTTCTTTGTCTTTGATTTTGAAAGTTTAGTTTTGGTGACCTTGGTAGAAATCTGTTGGGGCATCACAGATTTCATGGCCACACTAGAAGATAAAGAAATAGAGGGGTTGGAAGAAGTAGGAGTTGTAGAAGCAATTACCTCACCTACCTGAGGTGCATTCATGATTGGTAAATATACCAATGACACACTGCTGTTAAGATCCATTCTCATCAAGTCTGCAAGAACTCTTTTCTCTTGTGCCCAGCACTTGAGTTTATTATTCTCATTGATTATGACTAAACCTTCAGCAACATGGTTAGCCAATAACATAAAGAATCTAGCATAATAGATGTTATTAGGTCTATTAGCTTTGTTACCTAATCTAGTACCTAATTCTAGCATCACATAGTTGCTAAAGTTAAAATACCTATCAGAAACAAGCATATAGAGCATATTAACCAGAGATGAAGTTATGGCATCAAAATTACTAATTTTCCCAGAGAAAACCTTTATAAAGGCATCCCCAAGGAAACTCCATTCTTTCCTAAGGCCTTTTCTTCTAATACTCCCTAAATTAGCAGAGTTAAGAGAATAACCTATGGAATCTAACATGCTGGATACATCACTATCAGTGTGTGGTGTCATGGCATTGTTCTCAGGCAATTTAAAACATGCTTGTAAATCATCACAGTTAATACAGTGAGTTTTACCTTTGAGAGTGAAGGAGATAGTCATATCCATGGAGTTGAACTCAGCAGTTGTCCAAATCTCCTCAACTACTTCACAGAAAATTGTTGGGGCTTCCAGCATTGCATAGCTAAGTTTACAGTTTTTGATGAAGTCCATCATTTTGTGATAGTCTGAGTGGGCTTCATTATTTTCTACCAAAGCTATGAAATTGTTCTTTTCATAGATGAACCCAGATTGAGACATAATCTTCACGACTGGTGCCATTGTTGTGAGTAGAAATTGCAGAGAATAACTTGAAGTTTTTGCAGAGAGAAAATGGTAAATGCTTGAAATTTTAAGAAAGCGTAAAGTAAAAATGAACAATCAGAAGGACTTATATGCTTTCTCAAACTAATAAACAAAAATATAAAATAAAGATTTATCAATAAATATGTGTTAGTGAATTTCAACCGTTTTAAGAATAAACTGTAAGTATTCTAAAAACTACCTTTAAAACCAATACATACAGATGTATGTATGAGTATCAACGGTTAAGAGAATAGAATCAACGGCTGTTAAACACCTGAATAGATTGATGTGACATTTCAACGGATAAGGCAAATTGTCATCCGTTGAAAGGTACTTCAGTTTTATCCGTTGACGGATAAAAATTCCAGAAATGTATTTGTCTTTCAACGGATAATGATTATCCGTTGATAGAGCAATTTTGACTTTCAACGGATAGGGAACATCCGTTGATGGAATAAACTATGTTAAAAGTCAAATTTGTTCTTAGCAACTAATATATTTCAGGCTTCAATTCAAATTGCAATAAAGACATGAATTTTAAGAGTAATTAAGCATACCTAGCTCACTTACCAATCTTGTGAATGTTGATTCATCAAGTGGCTTGGTAAATATGTCAGCAATTTGTTGTTCACTTGGAACAAAATGTAGTTCCACTGTACCATTCATGACATGCTCCCTAATGAAGTGGTACTTGATATCAATGTGCTTGGTCCTTGAGTTCTGCACAGGATTCTCTGTTATGGCTATGGCACTTGTGTTGTCACAAAAGATAGGAATTCTATCAACATGAAGTCCATAGTCAAGGAGTTGGTTCCTCATCCATAACACTTGAGAACAGCAACTTCCAGCAGCAATGTATTCAGCCTCAGCTGTAGAAGTAGAGACTGAATTTTGCTTTTTGCTGAACCATGATACAAGCTTGTTTCCCAGGAATTGGCAGGAGCCTGTTGTACTTTTCCTATCTATTTTGCAACCTGCATAGTCTGCATCTGAATAACCAATTAGATCAAAGCCAGATTCTCTAGGATACCAAATACCTAAATTTGGTGTACCCTTGAGATATCTGAAAATCCTTTTGATAGCAATTAAGTGAGACTCCCTAGGATCAGCTTGGAATCTAGCACATAGACATGTAGCAAACATTATATCTGGTCTGCTAGCAGTTAAATATAAAAGTGAACCAACCATGCCTCTATAACTTGTAATATCCACAGACCTTTCAGTCTTATTTAATTCAAGTTTGGTGGCAGTGGCCATGGGAGTTTTTACAGATGAACATTCCATTAAGTCAAACTTCTTTAAAAGATCATAAATATATTTAGTTTGACTAATGAAAATTCCATCACTAACTTGTTTAACTTGTAAACCAAGAAAATAGGTTAGTTCTCCCATTAGGCTCATTTCATAATTACTTTGCATTAGCTTAGCAATTTTTTTGCAAAGTTTATCATCTATAGAGCCAAATATTATGTCATCTACATAAATTTGAACAAGTATACTAGAGCCATTAACATCCCTAAAGAAGAGAGTTTTATCAACAGTACCTCTAGTGAAGTGATTCTCCAAAAGAAATTTTGATAAGGTTTCATACCAGGCTCTAGGTGCTTGCTTCAGTCCATAGAGTGCTTTCAACAGATAATACACATAGTCTGGAAAATTTGGATCTTCAAATCCTGGAGGTTGACTTACATAGACTTCTTCCTCTAATTTCCCATTTAGAAATGCACTCTTGACATCCATTTGATAGACTTTGAAATTGGCATGGGCTGCATGGGCTAGAAATATTCTGATGGCTTCAAGTCTTGCAACAGGAGCATATGTTTCATCAAAATCTATTCCCTCTTGCTGAGAATAGCCTTTAGCAACCAGTCTGGCTTTATTCCTTATGATAATGCCATTTTCATCCATCTTGTTTCTGAATACCCACTTTGTGTCAATAGGACTCTTGTTCTTTGGTTTGGGTACCAGCTTCCATACTTGGTTTCTCTCAAATTGGTTCAGCTCTTCCTGCATAGCTAATATCCAATCTGGATCCAATAGAGCTTCTTCCACTTTCTTAGGTTCCTCCTGAGACTGAAAACTACTATACAGACATTCATCTTGAGTGGCTTTTCTTGTTTGCACTTTAGATGATGCATCACCAATGATCAGTTCAAAGGGATGATTCTTGGTCCATTTCCTTTGTGGTGGAAGATGTGCTCTAGATGAGGTGGCCTCAGTATTGTTATGATGTGAGACAGAGTGTTGACTAGTTGAAACTCCCCCTGAGTTGTTGGTCCTTTGCAGGGAACTTGGAGTTCTATCAACTGATGATGTAAATCGATTATCCGTTGATGAACTATGATCAACGGATGCTTCATTTTGTACTTCAACGGATGATGCACTATGTCTTTCAACGGATACTGCATTGCCTCTATCAACGGATGCAGTATTTTGTGCATTATCCAAGGGCATGTTTTGAATCCCTTTTGAAGTGTCATCTCCATCAGTCTCCTCTTCACTATCATCACAATATATCTCAATGTTGTCAAATTTGAGTCTCTCATTATGTCCCTCATCTGTTAGTCCATCAATCTTTTTATCATCAAACACAACATGCACAGATTCCATAACAATGTTGGTTCTTAGATTGTAGACCCTATAAGATTTTCTAGCTGAGTAACCAACAAATATCCCTTCATCAGCCTTTGCATCAAACTTCCCTTTATGGTCAGATTGATTCCTCAGTATAAAGCATTTACATCCAAAGACATGAAGAAAGTTTAGAGTTGGTTTTCTTCTCTTGAACAACTGATAAGGAGTCATGCCTTTAGCTTGATTGATCAAAGAAATATTCTGAGTGAAGCAGGCACAATTAACAGCTTCAGCCCAGAAATATGTTGGTAACTTTGATTCTTCAAGCATTGTTCTGGCAGCTTCAATTAAAGATCTGTTCTTTCTTTCAACAACCCCATTTTGCTGAGGTGTTCTTGGAGCTGAGAACTCATGCATGATTCCATTTTCTTCACAGAACAGCCTTAATGTCAAATTCTTGAATTCAGTTCCATTGTCACTCCTGATATTTCTAACCTTCAAGTCAAGATGATTGTTGACTTGCCTGATGTGATTGATAATGATTTCACTTGCTTCATCCTTTGATCCAAGAAAATAGACCCATGAGAATTTTGAGAAATCATCTACAATCACTAAGCAATATCTTTTTCTTGCAATAGACAATACATTGACTGGTCCAAACAAATCCATATGTAGCAGCTGTAATGGTTCATCAATTGTTGTTTCAAGCTTCTTTTTGAATGATGCTTTCCTTTGTTTGCCTTTCTGACAAGCATCACACAAACCATCCCTTGAGAATTCAACTAGAGGGATTCCTCTAACTAAGTCCTTTTTGACTAGATCATTCATTATCTTGAAATTCAAGTGAGATAGCTTCTTGTGCCATAGCCAACTTTCAACTGTGCTTGCTTTGCTGAAGAGACAAGTAATGGATTCTGCATCTGTAGAGTTGAAGTCAGCTATGTACACATTTCCTTTTCTAACTCCAGTTAGAACCACTTTGTTGTCTTTCTTACTAGTGACAACACAGGCTTCAGAATTGAAGGAAACTGTATTCCCTCTATCACATAGTTGACTGATGCTCAGTAAATTGTGCTTGAGACCATCAACTAATGCAACTTCATTAATGATGACATTCCTTGTTGAAATCAAGCCATATCCCATAGTAAACCCTTTGCTGTCATCTCCAAAGGTTATGCTAGGGCCAGCTCTCTCCTTGAACTCTGTGAGCAGGGAGAAATCTCCTGTCATGTGTCTTGAACAACCACTGTCCAAGTACCATAGATTTCTTCCATTTCCCTGCACACCATAAAATCAATCAATTTGATTTTGGTACCCAAGTTTCCTTGGGTCCATTCTTGTTAGCCTTTCTCCTAGACTTCATTCCTCCTGCATCTTTAGACTTAGGTAAGTTTGAGTCAACCTTGGTCTTAGATGTAGTTGGTTGAGGTGTAGGGTTAGTCACAGAATCATTTAGCACATTTGTAAAATTATTAGGCATTGATTGTGCAAACATGTTATTCCATATGGGCATATTGTATGGCATTTGAGGCATACTAAATGCAGCAAGATAAGGATTGTTAAAATATGGCATGTTTACAAAATGTGCATAAGGATTTTGTTGAGACATAACATGCATAACATGCAGAGGTGATGCAGACATATTAGGCATAGAAGAGGGTACATTTATGGGAGTCTTCTTAATGGATTTACAACTAGCAGATAGATGATTAACACTACTACAATGCACACAGCTTTTTCTAGGAGCATACCTATCAGGTGTGTAATTGTTGTGTTTATTAACTCCTACCTTCCCATTTCTGTTGGATTTTCTTTTAGATTCCTTTTTATCCTCAACCATCTTGAGCCTATTATTTAACTGTTCTAAGGTCATGTGCCCTACATTCACCTTACTGACATCTTTGGATGTGCTTGCTTCTTCTTTGACAAAGTTCTTTGAAGTTGAACCAAACTTTTTGTTGAGTTTCTTTAGATTCTCTCTTTTAGAAACATCTGCCTGTTTTGATTGAGGAACCTTCAACGGATGCTCCTTTTCTTCCTTCAACGGATAACTTTCATCATCCGTTGATTCCACATCCGTTGACAGCCCATCAATTAATTCCAGTTTCTTTTTATTTTTATCCCAGGCAGTTTCACAGAATGATTCAATTCCTTGGACCTTAGCAATTTGAGCACTTACATCCCTAGATGTCTTCCAGGCTTTAATCACCTCTTGCTCTTTCTCTAATTGATTGGAAAGTATTTCTACTTTCTTAACAGATTCAGCTAGTTCATTTTCAACAGATATACAATGCAACTTTGTTTTCTCTAGGTCAATCATCTTATCTTCTAACAAAGCATTTCTATTACTTAAAAACAGATTGTTCTCTCTAATCCTACTATTTTCTTTAGCAAGAGATTTAAGAGACACACACAAATGATACAATTCGGTAGACATGTCATTAAAAGCATCATTGCACTCTTCTTTAGTAAGCTGTGTTAAGTCAGTAGTGATTACCTGATTGCTTGATGAACTAACTTCATTTTCTTCAGAATCAGCCATGAGACCAAAGTTGACATACTCCACATCTTCATCCTCTTCATCTCCATTAGCTGCCCAGTCCCTTTCTTGAGTAATGAAAGCCCTCTCCTTTTGCTTGAGTAGATCAAAATATTTCTTTTTGTAATCTACTTGTTCAAATTTCTTCTTTTCAGAAGTTGGCTTTCTGCACTCACCTGCAAAGTGTCCACTTATACCACAATTGAAACACTTGAACTTGGATTTGTCCACAGTGTTTTTGTGAGGTTTAGTGGCTCTAGTGTTTTTCTTGAATTTCATCTTTGCAAATCTTCTGGACAGAAATGCAAGATGCTCATCAATACCATCTGAGTCATCTTGGATGGAGTTGTCTTCATTTTCAGCAACTTGCTCTTTCCCCTTGCTTGATTCCTGATTTTTTATACTATCTTTGGAGTTTGATGTAGATCTCGCAGTTTCTTGTCTGCATTTCCTCTCATCTTCAGCTACCAATGCAACTGAACTTCCTTTCTTTCTCCCCTTCTCCAATACCTCATCCTGTTCCAACTCTAGTTCATAAGTATTCAAGATTCCATACAATCTTTCAAGAGTGAAGTCCTTATAATCTTGAGAGTTTCTTAAGGAGACAGTCATGGGTTTCCATTCCTTTGGCAAGGATCTTAAAAATTTAAGATTTGAATCCTTCACCTGGTACACTCTTCCATACAGCTTCAGTCCATTCAACAGCTTTTGGAACCTATTGAATGTTTCATTTAAAGATTCATTTTCTTCAAAATGAAAGTATTCATACTGTTGAATGAGAAGCTGCATTTTGTTTTCTTTCACTTGTTCTGTACCTTCACACAGTAGTTGAACTGTGTCCCAAACCTCTTTGGCAGTTGTGCAATTTATCACATTATCAAACATATCCATGTTAAGACCATTAAACAAAATGTTCATAGCCTTCTTATCCTTGTGGACTTCTTCTGTGTCTTCCATTGTCCATTCTGCTCTAGGTTTTGGAATGGATTGACCAACAGCAACTGTGGCTGTAGCAACTGTTGCTACTTTGTGGGGAATGTGAGGACCATTCTCAATGCAGTTTACATAACCTTCATCTTGGGAGAGTAGATGAAGGTGCATTTTCACCTTCCAATGGTGATAACTGTCTTTGTCAAGAACTGGGATCTTTACTCCAATATCCTTCTTACTCATCTTTGTTAGATTCCAAGATCTTTAAACTCTTTGTATGTCAAGAGCCTGCTCTGATACCAATTGTTATTCCTAGTGGACTAACAATGAGATTTACAGAAGGGGGGTTGAATGTAAATCTCAAAACTTTTTCAAGTTTTGAGCAGTTTATGAAAGTTGTGTGTTCAAGAAGAACAAGTGTGTGAATTGCTTTAAGCTAATACAGACAGATATATATTCAAGCACAAATGTAAAGAACACAACAGACCTTAAAAACTTTTCTGGTGGATTTGTTGTTCCACCAGAGATGGTATTTTAGAAAATCTGTGATTAAACAATGTTGATCACAGCTGCATCCTAGTACAAACTAGATGAATTTTCTCTCAATATTTTTCTAAACAGCTCTGGAAAATCTCTCATCTAATTACTAGCTTCTACTTGGTTTATATATTACCAAGTGTACAAGTGAAGAACAATATAAAATACAGTAATAAAATAAGATCTTCACTTGCTTCTTTTCCTGTTCACTCCAGTACTTTGTTGACTATTGCATCTTTGTACTAGAGAAGAACGGCTGCTTTTTCTGTTGTTCCTGAAATTCGGCTACCACATCTCAGTTGTCTCTATCAACCCATGTGCCTCTGTTTGTAGGTACAACTACCCCTTATCAACGGCTAATCATCAGAACATCCGTTAAAGCTTTCATCCGTTGATGCACTCATCCGTTGAAGGATGTTATCCGTTGAAGCTTTCATCCGTTGATGCACTCATCCGTTGAAGGATGTTATCCGTTGATGACTTTATCCGTTGAAGCTTTAGAGACATCCGTTGAAGCTTAGCTTCTCATCCGTTGAAGGTCTTTAAGTCATCCGTTGATACCACTTCACTTATACAAAATTACAAGGCATGAAGTATTTACAATTGGCCTTCCTATCTGCATATCATCTAGTAGTCAACATAACTCATAGTTTCTCTCAACTTCCAAGATTTACATTTTAAATACAGAGACTGAAATATGCTACAACACTAGACTTATTTCTAAGTAAAGCTACACCATCAACGGATAGCCAAAGTGGTCTTATCCGTTGAGGCTACAGACACTAAATTTCTACTTAAGTATTTTGTTAAACATATCATCAAACTAATGCACATACATTCCTAACAACTACAATGACTGGAAGTTTCGGATGAAGATCTTTCTCCAATGTGATGCATTCAAATGGGATGCTGTAGAAAATGGTTTTACAATTCCCATGAAAGAAGGGAAGCCGAAATCTCTCAAGGATCTTTCTCCTGAAGAAGTGAATGCAATGAACTCCAATGCTAAAGCTATGAACTCACTTCTAAATGGCATGGTAGCTACAAAATTAAGAAAATTACCAGCATGTACTACTGCCAAGCAGATCTGGGATACGATCAAAGTCAGCCACGAAGGCACGTCAAGGTACGTGAAGTAAAATTAAGTATGCTCATGAGTGACTATGAAGGTTTCAGGTTGAAAAGGGATGAAAGCGTGCGAGATGCTCAAGGGAGGTTTCTGACATTGATGAACTCTATCTCACTTCTGGAAAGGATCATTCCTCAATCTGAGATCAATAGGAAAATCCTCAGAGCAATGCCAAAGAAGTTTGCTCCAAAGGTTACCATTCTGCAGGATTCAACACTACTTTCGACTATGGATACTCTAACACTGTTCAGTGAATTGGAAGAATTTGAAAATCAGCTACGCAGATATGGTGAAGAAGATGAAGCTCCTCGTAAGAAAACTCTTGCACTTAATGCAGATGCAGACGAGTCTCCTGATGATTCTGATGAAGAGATTGCTCTTCTAACAAAGAAGTTTCATAAATTTCTTGCCAAACAGAATGCCTCCAAATGACCTATGAAGTCACAGTTTCCAAAGAAAGACTTCAAATCTAATCCGAGCAAGGAGGTTAAAACGAATCAAAACAAGGATGCATGCTTTGAGTGTGGAAAGAAAGGTCACTTCAAGAAAGATTGCTACAAACTCAAAGCCAAAAAGAAAGCTTTACTCACATGGAGTGATGATGATTCTGAAGTGGAAATTGACTCAGACGATGAATTAGCTCAACTATGCTTTGCTGGACTTGAATCTGACTCTAGTGACAATGATGAGGTAATACTGTTCAAATTAATAAAAATTCATATATATCTCAGGATGTACTAACCTTGCAGGCTCAAAATAGAAAGTTAAGAGAAAAGAATGCTTATCTTAAACAAGCATTGAGTGAGGTTCTCAATGAGGTTGATGATTCCATCAAAGATGAATCCTTAGTAGAAGAAAACAAGCTCCTATCTGAGAAGGTCCCTAAGCTGAAAGAAGAAGTCAACTACCTCAAGAATGAGATCGAGATGAAAGATGCACGTCTTGATGCATTAAAGAAGGAAACTTTTTCTGTCGAATCAAATGCATCTTCTGATTCTATAGTTCCTGAACTCGAGCAAAAGGTTGCCCAGCTTGAAACTGATCTAGCCAAATGTTTTCATGGAGAAGGAACCTTGAATGCTTTACTTGCCCAACATAAATCTTCTCTTGACAAAGAAGGTTTGGGGTATGGATCAACCAACAAGAAGAAAGTTTTTCAAAGTGGCTACAAAAGAACTCCTATGAAATACAAGATGCCTTATGAAAAATGTCAAGACTGTGGCAAATCTGGTCACACTAATTCTGCATCTCGGTTATGTGGTATTAAGGGCCACGATACTAACTCAACAACTAGATCTAAATCTGTGCATAAATCTGTTAATATTATTCAAATGTGTATTAAGAAATCTGACATGCATTTGTATAAGATTTATGATACTAACATTCAAGGACCCAAAGTCACGTGGGTACCTAAGAGATAAAAGATCTTTTGCAGGTATGCTTTAAAGTCCATGTTCCTCGAAACAAGTGGATTATTGATAGCGGTTGCTCTCGTCACATGACTGGAGATATATCAAAGTTTCTCTCATTAATCGCTAAAGAGGGAGGCTTAGTTACTCTTGGAGATTCCAATACTGTACGTATCGTAGGTAAAGGTACCATATGTAATGACAAGTTTGCTATTAACAATGTTCGTTTAGTTGATGGTCTTAAATATAATCTTATTAGCATAAGTCAGTTAACTGATGCTGGTCATAGTGTTAAGTTTGATAAAGATGTTTGCTATATTGGTAATAAAGCTAACGAGTTTGCTTTAGTAGCCAAAAGAAAGGGAAACATCTTTGTGTTAGATTTTGATGAGCAGCAAGAAGAAATCTGCCTAGCTACCATTCAAGAACAACAGAATCTGTGGCATAGGCGTCTTGGTCATGTTCATATGGATCTACTTCGAAAGATATCATCACATGAGTTAGTTCGAGGTTTACCAAAGCTGAAATACAAGAAGTCAGAGCCATGTTCAGCTTGTAAGCTTGGAAAATAGGTGAAAACTTCCTTTACGGCTAAGAATAAAGTATCAACTTCTGTTCCTTTGCAGTTGTTACATCTAGATCTTTTTGGTCCAGAAAGATATGTAAGTTTGGGAGGTAAGAATTATGCTTTCGTTATAGTAGATGATTACTCTCGTTTTACTTGGGTGTTATTCTTGCGTACTAAAGATGAAGCTTTTAGTGAATTCAAAGATCTTATTACTAACCTTGAGATTAAGTATTCTTTAAAGCTCAAGACTATTCGTAGTGATCATGAAGGAGAATTCGAGAAAGATTTCGTAACTTTCTGCAAATCTAGAGGCATTACTCATGAATTCTCTGCCCCACGTACACCTCAACAAAACGGAGTTGTTGAACGCAAAAACAGAACTCTATAGGAAACTGCTCATACTCTTCTTCATGAAAGTAATCTGCCACGTAAATTCTGGGCAGAAGCGGTAAACACTTCCTGTTATGTGTTAAATAGAGTGCTTATTCGTCCTATTTTGCTTAAAACTCCTTATGAATTACTTAAGAATAAAATGCCTAACATCAGTTATTTTTGAGTATTTGGTTCAATATGTTTTATCTTAGATACACAGAACACTAGAGGAAAATTTGATGCTAAGTCTACGGAAGGAATTTTCTTGGGATATTCCACTACAAGCAAGGCTTATAAAGTTTATAATTCTATCAAGCTCAAAGTTGAAGAATCTATCAACATTGCATTTAATGAATCTGCCTTGAAGATATCTCAAATTGAAGAAGATGCCGCGGATCTATCGTCTCATTCCCAAATGAGACAGTCTCATTCTGAAAAGAGTCAGTCTCATTGTGACAAATCAAGCAGTCAAGACTCTCCAGGTCCATCTCAGTCTTCTAATAATTCTTTGGGATCTACTCAAGCTTCAGATGAATCTTCTGGCTCTCCAAAGACTCCCGATAGTGTTTCAAATATGAATTATGTTACTCCTCCGGATAAATCTTCACAAGCGGAAATGAGGCAGTCTCTTTTGAATGAGACAACTCCTATTCATTTCCAGGCAGACAATTCTAATGAGGAAGAGATGAGTAATATTCAACTTCCTAAATCTTCTAGGACTGTGAAGAATCATCCACCAGATAATCTTCTTACTGATTTAGATCAATGGATTTCTACGCGAAGCAGGCTTCATAACTTATGTGCATTATGTGCCTTTGTTGCTGAATTTGAACCGAAAAATGCTCAAGAAGCTGTTGCAAATGAATGTTGGTCGGTTGCCATGCAAGAAGAATTGAACCAGTTCGAACGTTGTCAAGTCTGGGAACTTGTCTCTCCTCCTAATGCAAAAGTCATCGGTACTCGTTGGGTTTTCAAGAACAAGAAGGATGAAGATGGTAACATTATTCGGAATAAAGCTCGTTTGGTGGCTCAGGGATACAACCAACAGGAAGGAATTGATTTCGACGAGACATATGCCCCTGTAGCTCGTCTCGAAGCTATTCGGATTCTAATGGCATTTGCAGCTCACAAGGGATTCAAGCTTTACCAAATGGACGTTAAAAGTGCATTTTTAAATGGTCATCTTAAGGAAGAAGTTTATTTGAAGCAGCCTCCAGGTTTCATTCATGAAAAATATCCACACTATGTCTACAAGCTCAAAAAGTCTGTTTATGGATTGAGACAGTCCCCTGGATGTTGATATGAGCGTCTCAGTCAGTTTTTGCTAAAGAATGGTTTCACTCGTGGTACACTCGATCCAACTCTTTTTATTTTTCATAAACGCCATCATTTTCTATTAGTACAGGTTTATGTAGATGATATTGTGTTTGGATCAACTGATGAATCTTTGTGTAAGTGGTTTTCTAACTACATGCATCAAGAATTTGATATGAGCTTAATGGGTGAATTGCAATATTTTCTAGGCTTGCAAATTAACCAATCTGCTGCAGGCATTTTCATACATCAAAGTAAGTATGTGAATGATTTGCTTAAGAGATTTGCATTAGAAAATATCTATGCTAAAGCTACTCCGATGAGTACAACTGTCAAGCTCACTAAAGATGAACAAGGTACACCTGTAGATATTACTAAATATCGAGGTATGATCGGCTCGTTATTATATTTAACTGTTTCTCGTCCTGATATTATGTATAGTGTTTGTCTCTGTGCTCGTTTTCAATCTCAACCGAAAGAATCTCATCTGAATGCAGTTAAACGGATTTTTAAGTATCTTAAGGGAACTAGAGATCTTGGAATATTTTATCCTAGTTCTACTTCTTTTAACTTAATTGGTTTTTCAGATGCTGACTATGCAGGGTCACAGGTTGATAGAAAAAGTACAAGTGGTGCGTGTGAATATTTAGGTGATTGTTTGGTTACATGGCACAGTAAAAAGCAAACATCTGTAGCTCTTTCTACTGCTGAAGGAGAATACATTGCAGCTGGTAGTTGCTGTGCTCAAATTTTGTGGATGCAACAAACATTGTAGGATTTTGGTATTTCTTATACAAATATTCCAATTTATTGTGATAATACCTCTGCTATTAATATTTCTAAAAACCCTGTTATGCATTCTCGTACTAAACATATTGATGTTCGTCACCATTTTCTGCGAGATAATGTCTCAAAAGGTAATATTGAGTTAATTTATATCTCAACTGATAAGCAAAGAGCAGATATTTTCACCAAACCTTTAGGCGAAGATCGTTTTTGTCTTATGAGACGTGAATTTGGTATGTGCACTATCTCTCATTAATTCATTTTTACATCCCTGCATGCATACTATTTAGCTTATTTGTGTCAATTATTTGCATAATTCATCTTTGTGACTGAAATTGTATAATCGAGTGTTTAATTATTTGATTAATTTAATCCTGATTTATCTATGGAATTTATTGATGATTTTTTATGAATTAATTGTCGTGTTTGGTTTAACTAGTTTGCGTATTTCAGTCTTAATTATATATTTTATATGTAATTATTTGATGGGACTCTTGAACTTTGGAACTAAACCGAGTTGCATGCATTTTCCTTCAAGTCTTTCACTTTGATTTGACTACTCCATCTGTTTCTTCTCAATCTCTGTGCGTCTCCTCGTTTTTCGAGATACATTCTACTTTTCTACTTCTGTCTCACTTCTAACTCTTCATATTCTTCTCTTGTTCTATTTAATCTCAACTTCTTTTTCTTTTCCTCTTTCCAAACGTTTCTCTTCTTCTTCAACAATGTCGACCCCTCATACTCGATCCAAATCTAAACCCGCTAAAACCCCTAACCCATCATCTTCTTCTCTTAAACGCCAAAGAACTAATCCCGATACCTTTACTCCAATGTCACCCGAAAAATCTTCTCAACCTAAAATCGTGTCAAAACTCATTCTTAAATAACGTATTTGTGATCTTGCTCTGCTTCAGCGAGTGGGTGTTGTTGATTTATTCTCCGCTCTCGGTTGTGAACCTCTTTTATCCCCACCGGATGTTATTTACCCTTCTTTAGTCCGGGAATTTTATTATAATTTCTCAATGATGAAGGAGGATATGGTTTATTCTGAGGTTCAAGGTGTTCCGATTGTGTTCAATGCTAATCTGTTGTCTCGAGTTTGTGGTATCTCGTGCTCCGGTGTCTGTCCGTATACCACGCATGCAGCTTTCATGGAGTTTCCAGGATTACAGTATGAAGAACAACTGAAAGTGATTCTTGGTGAGAACTTTATCGGTACCTCTCTTAAGCCCATGGTACATGATCTTACTCCACTTGCTTTATTGCTTTTTAAATTGTTTCATACAAATCTTTTGCCTCGAAAGAGTGGTCGTGACCGTGTAACTTATTAAAATGTTATTTTAATTTCGGTTTTCATGACTAAAACTCCTTGTGATATTGCTTCGTTGATTATCAAATACATGAGTCAGTGTGCGTCTCATGAGTTTATGAACTTGTCCTTTCCTGCTTTGTTGACAAAGATCTTTAGAAATTTTTCTATTGTTTCTGATGATGATAACACTGAGCCAGTGTCCACTATGTTTGATCTGTCTGTCTTGTCTGCTAATAATATTGAGATTATTGAGTCTGGTGTTCTTATTTTTGGTGAGGGTCATAAGTCGTTTGGTTCGTTTCCTGATTCTCCTCACTATATGTCTGATCCTGATCAAGAGGACTCTGTTTTATTGAAATCATTGTTGTCAAAAGTTTCTGAAAACAACAATCTCTTGGAGTCTCTAAAAACTCAGTTTGCTTCTATCGAGTCTTTGGCATCCCTGACTTCACAAGTCAGTATGATGCGTGCCTCCTATGAGATGTTTAATAAGTCTGTTACTGCTTCTCTTGAATCAATAAATGCTAAGTTGGAGATTTTACATGTCCATGATAAGAAGGTGAGTAGGGCTATAGATTTTGAGTTTGGTGCGCTTCATGAGTGAATGGTTACTGCCAAGGCTTGGGAGGAAGAATTTGTCAAGCTCTTCTATCAACTTGGTACAGAAACCAAGTACATATCTCAGCAGGTTTCTACTCGAAGTATGCCATGGCACCAGAAAAAGGGCTGGCTTGGTGATATGACTCTGGCCGAGATTACTTCTCCTTTGCCCCTGCCTGCAGTTCCTCCACCTGAAGCTTTTGGGATGACTCGTTCTGAATATCGCTCATATATCTTAGAATGGCTCCGCAAGAGAGATGGGAAAGCTCCAGATGAAGGCAAGTTGGACAAGCTTTTCTCTGAGTATGGTGCTCCTCCAGTTTACCACAAGGGAAAGAGAAAGACTCGAGATTCTGCTCCTGTCGACGTTGATGATTCTGACTAGTTTCTTTACCCGCCTTTTATAATGTTGAGGGGGAGAATTTTAATGTTTTAATGTGTTTGTTTGTTTAAGACGATTGCTTCTTGGTTTATTTATCTGGACGATTGGATGATTTTGTTTGGATAGCACTGGTTTATGTGCTGGATTAATTGTTTAAGGTTTTATAACTTTAAGTACTGTTGGGTGCTTGGTTTTTAATCTTATTTGCTGTCTCATTTGTTTACTTGTCTCATTTGATAAGTCATATATTTCATTTGCATATTCTCATGATTATCAATTGATTGTTGCATATATACACTGTTATTATCTAACATATTGCAACAGGAGATTAAAGTGTTTTTGATAGGGGGAGCATAGCACTTCATTACCCTTGGCATCATCATAAAAGGGGGAGAATGTTAATCCATGATTCCTGATGATGCATTGAAGAAGTCTACAGCAAATCAGATTGTTAGTTAGTTAGTTAGATAAGTATTAGAGTTTTGTTTAAATGTTAACTTAGTTAACTGGATAACCTTTGACTTATCTTTTCAAAACAAACTCTATATTAGATAAACCTAATCTATTTTAAATTCCTTATCTTTCTCAGATTTATCTCTTTCAAGAGACAAAACTAACCGATTACTTGTTTTACACATTCAAATATTTCAAACCTAATCTTATCTTTTATTATATTCAAAAGAGTTTGAAATACATTATATCCGTTACATGTTTTCTATATAAACCGACTTGATGTTTTTCAGAAACACACAACTCTCTGCACTTTCCATCTTATATCTTTTTGAGAAAAACATCCTCTTAATTATATTCATTGATTATCCAGTTAATTAAGAGTTTATAGTCGAGTTGTAATCTTACACATTATTATCTTTGTATTTGAAAGAAAGTTGTATTGTATCACTTGTCCCGAGTTGTGGGAATATTGATTACAAGATCAAGGCCAAGTAGCTCTGTGCTAAGTAGCTGTGTGCTAGGGAAATGGTTCTTTCATTCAGGGCCAAGATTGTAATCAAGGAAAGTTTGTGAGTACTTTATTTAAGTGGATATAATACATTTCGCTATGCTAGTTGGCATGGGGACTTGGATGTAGACCATAGACTAGGTATAGGGGCCGAACCAAGTGAAAAGATTTGGTGTTCTTGCATTAACATATTTCCAGCATTGCATGTTTATATTTCTGCAATTTACATTCTGCTGAATATATAGTGTCTGTCTCATTTAGATACAGTTTGTCTCATTTGCTAAGACAAAAGAGACTGTCTCATTCGTGAACAGTTGCACTTTAACTAATTCGATTGAGCCTATGAATTTCAAGACATTCTGATTCTGTGATTCATGTATGCTGCAGGTTCTAGACATTGTATTGTTGATCTGATAACAAGTTTTGCAATGCTTTCCTAATGCAAATTTGAAATTTCTTTGATGATGTTTAATTTACCTATTAAGTTCAGGCACAGTTGAAATACTGGTAAAAATCTTGGTCAGAACACAGATACCCAAAAGATTCATGTATGTTGCAGAAATCACAATATATCACTAAATGACAGATATTCTTACAAGTTACAGGAAGCCTAGTTCCCTTGTAATCACATAAATAAAAATTTTCAAAAGCAAAGCAAAAAATGTGAGAACTAGTCTGAAACAATGAGAAAATGCTTAACCTCCGAAGCAACCAAGAACTTTCTTTGGAACAAAACCAGTAGCACGATGTTTTGCAGCCATCTCTTCTGCTTTTAACAATTCTTCTCCGCGTTTGGCTTCAACCATGGCTCGTTTTTCCTCTGCTGCCTTGTGCACCATAACTGTCTTGTTATTCATTTGTTCTGCATACACCGCTTTCTTTTTCTCCATGTCTTCCTGCTCAGACCTAAACATGTTGGCACCAGAGATATAACCGCGACAAGATAGATAAGGTGTCATTAATTACCTCAATCTTTTTCAATTTAGCTTCAATTTTTGCTTTCTGTGTGTTCTCCCATGAATTGACAGCAGCCAGTTGCTTTTGGTTCCTGTTCAATTGGTTTGTATAGTAACATATTCATCAATTACAGAATGTCAGCGAAGTAACAGTTATTACATGATATCGCGATCAACCTCAAAATTTTATAAAGGACGAGATCACTTACTTGTTCTCAACCTAAGATTTTTCACTTTCCTCCCAAGCCTTTATAAAAGACAATCTTTTTTCCTTTTCCACTTCCGCAAGAGCAACATCTGAAGTAAAATTATAATCGTATGTTCAGTGACTCGATATCTTCAAAGACAAAAACAGTTCTTAGTTATACTCTCTTTAAGAAAATGTTAACTTATCTGACATTCATGTCCAGTTTTTGCATATCATCTCATCAAACCTAGGTAAAAGGGAATAAACTAATTTTCAGACGCACCTCGGTCATGGGATCCTCCGAAAGTTTTCTTTTCTTCAGAATCCGGAGTCTCTGACAAATTCAATAAAATAAAACTTAGATTTTATCTCTGCTGCATTTGACAGACGAAGCTCGACTAGAATAGGGCTCTCATGGAAAAAAACCTTGAATGTAATATGTCCAAGTAATTTGTTACTCCCTCCGTCCCGTTATACGTTTCCTATTTTGATTTCTTACACTATTCATGATAAGCGATTGACTATTAATTTACGTCTAATCTATAAGATTAAATATAGTAATGAGTGATTTTGTTGAATTCGTATTTATGAATATTTTAATATAATGAAGTTTTTATATTTAATACTAATACGAAATTAAAAATATTAACAATCAAAAGTGTGCATTGACAAACGTGTCCAACATAAATAAAAAATGTTTTTAGGGACGGAGGGAGTAACTATTAAAAACCATAAAATGATTGTCCGAATGTCCGTCTTTGTAAAACATTATTAGGCTAACTTTGCGGAAAGGTCAATGTTGGTTTGAAAACTGCTCTGATACAAATTGCCTAATCAAATTAAAACTTCAATTGTAAGATGTAAATTGGCCTTGTGTGTACCTTATAATGACGAGTGAAAACATAACTAGTATAAGCAGTGTTCTAAAAATCGTCCGACTTTCAAATATTGTCGTCCTTAAAAAATATTACCAAGAACGCAGATCTAACTATATAACTCTGGAACTGAAACTAAAATTGTGATATGTGAAATAAAAACACAGTTTCACTTCTCAAGTAACGTAATCAAACTAATTCCACGTAGATCAAGCCAGTTAGAAGCTATATATATTCACAAATGCAGAGAGAGGGGGGAGAGGGAGAGAGAGGGGGGGGAGGGAGGGAGGCATAGGGAGAGAGAGACAGGGAGGGAGGGAGGGAGAGAGAGAGAGAGCGAGCTGAGGAAGGGATAGGGAGAGAGAGAGGGAGGGAGAGAGAGCTGAGGAAGGGATAGGGAGAGAGAGAGGGAGGGAGAGGGAGGGAGAGAGAGAGATTACTTTCAACAACAGCAAGAGCTTTGTTGTCATCAACTGGAGGAAGCACAGACTTCTCTTCCTCAAGCTTAACAAGTGACTCAACTTTTTCTGGCACCGGAGCTGGTACAGCCGGCAACTCTGTTTCAACTTTCTGGGGCTGGTCAGTTGCCATTTTTTTTCAAAGTGTAGGAGCAAAGTTGTTAAACCGGGAAATTTTCAAAGAAAATTTTGGGTCTGCAAGACTATAGACACAGTTTTACTGACACATTTATATCAGAGGTCGGAGAATTCTATACTGAAGTAGAAAATATCATTGACAGGCGATTGCCGACCTGTTAATCTATGCAGGTGGGACCATGTTGTATATTTGGCCTGTTTCGCAGACTTACAAGCACGCAAGAATTACCCAACTTTTTAGTTCAATTTATAATCCGATAAAATGGTAGTATGTATGGTTGTTTCATTATATATTTGTAAATTTTAATTTTAATATGTTGTTGTCATGATTCAAACCTTATAACTCTTAAAGAATATTTTTTTTTATAATTTTAATATGTTACTGCCAGAATTCGAGCCTTATACCTATTTAATAATACTAATTTTTAAGAATAAATTTAACGATTATTATTGATTTGATATGAGTTTGTGGATTGAGTGATTAATGACTAACAACACCAATAACTAAACTTGATGTTTGGTGTTTAATATAGAAGTATAGATAGATAGTTAGAATTTGAATAATTAAGTGAGTGTAATTAAGTAATTTGAGCAAGTACCGATCGACCGATTATCAAACTTTTAATATTTCGTCTATTATTATAATATATAGTATAGATGTACTTTTTCTTATCTTATTTTGTTATTTTTGTTTTTTTATTAAATTTATTTTAAAAAAATATGTTTTAAAATGTTAGTTTAATTTAAAATTCATGAGTTAAGATAATTATATTCAAAAATTATTTATTTTATTTCATTTAAGTAAAAAAAATCTGACTTATAAATAAAATTATTCAAACACCGATATACCTTATAAGTATTCATCTATTTACCACGTGTAAGTCATATATTTAATTTAAATTATAAATTACTTATTTTAATATTTTCCAAACATGCATCATGATTTCAATTTTCAAACTTTCAAATACTTCACTAGTAATATAGAAAATATTTTATTTTCCAAAAAATCAAGGTGAAAAATCTTGAAATCGAACAAACTCATAAAAAATTATTTTTTGCAAAATATAATCCAGGGTCTAAACAAACGTTAGAAAATTCTGACGGACCCTAAATACTTACACTGATTTTAATGTTAGATTTAAATTTTAAGTACATTATGACATTTTGTTTTACCATTTTTTTTAAAAAAAATTAATTGAGAATATTAATATCTGATACCATAAAAATTTATAGCTCACGCATAAAAAAATTGAGTAATATTACCTACCCAAAAACTTTCTCATATACAAGTGGCACATTTTTATTCTTATACTTGTATACTAATTCGTGAGCTTATATATGTGGGCTTATATATACGCACAATACATTTTTTTTATCAAAAAATTGCTAAGTATTCACCGACAAATCAATATTGGAGGAAATAATTTGAAACTATATTACATTGGTAACCGTGATTTTGTTTTAAAAATTAGGACTTTTTTGAAAAATACCTAAATCTAAAAATAAATTTACAAAATACAGTCATTTTTAAAAAAATTGTAAAAATATTTTTTTATTTGCAAAAGTATACAATTTTTTGCAAATGGGCCGACGAGTTTTTACAACTACATGCAAGCTTATGTAATAAAAAAAATCGATTCAATTAGTTGTATATCTTGCTTGATTTTGGGGGTGTTGGCCCCAAATGTCACTTTCTTGAGTTAAATTGCCCTTAATGTCATTTTTTGAATTGTTGGCTCAAATGTCACTTCAAAACGGGGTTTCGGGTGGAGTTTTTCAAAATAGACGAAAAATACAGTTTCATGTTGAGTTTTTCTATAACAATTTTTTTTTATTTTTTTAAATAAAAGAAAAATGTAGTTTCGTTTCGTGTTTTTGTGTAAAAACGTGGTTTCAAACGGCGTTTTTGATGAAAACGCAAATTCAGAAATTGTTTTGGTAAAAAACGCAGTCTCGTCTTGAGTTTATGGATATCAAAACGGCGTTTCAAACCGAGTTTTTCGTAAAAACCCATTTTCTAACCGAGTTTTTCACAGGATGCAAAAAAAAAAAAATTCAAAACGCAGATTCAAAATGAGTTAATATGAAAAACTCATTCTGAGATTGCGTTTTGCCCACATAAACACGAACTGAAGTTGCGTTTTCAATTTCTTTTTCGAAAAGAAAAAACAAAACGGAACACGAAATCGCGTTTTTCATTAATAATAAAAATTTCACCCGAAACTCCGTTTTGCAATTATTCAGAAAGTGACATTGAGAGCTATTTGACCCAAAAAAAGGCCTCTTTTCTGATTTTGGTTATTTTTGCAAAAACTTAGAAATGTAGTTATAGAAACCCAGAAATTCTCTGGGATGGCCTATAAAAGAAAATTATTTGCTGTTTTTGTATTATATAAAATCAAATAGTAAGAAATGTAAGGCAGATATTTGTGTCTCCTGTCGACATTAGGCCAGGTGACGAGATTTAACATGCACCACAAACATTCTTGTTTGGGGTTCGGCCAATGTGGAAACTCAAGTAGAATGACTAACAAAAATACAAACTACAAAATTGATTTGATAGATAAAGATAACCAGCAAACATTCTCAGAATAGTGTTATGGATGTTTTAAGACCATAGCATGTAGAGAGAAAAACAAGTTAAATTATATATATACTTGTTTGTATCCGGTCCAGATTTGAATTAATAATTTTATATTTTGCCTATCTTGGACTCCGGTGCGAACTTAAATATTTATATTTGATTTGGTTCAATTCAAATCGATTGAAAATCGAATTACTTGTTTTCATATATTCAAAATCGAATTCATGGAGTATAGTACTAAAAAATAAAGAATAGTCAAATAAGTAGTTATAAAACTTGAATGTGATTATTTTATAAAATATTTATTTAATATATGTGTTTTAATTGTAACATATATTATAAACATAAGTTACGAATTCAAATCGAATATTTTTAAACAATATATATTCAAGTATTCTAATTGTAAGATTCTACTAGGACATTTTTTTTGTCAACAGATTCTACTTGACATTTATTTATATTATAAAGTAGGATTCAAATTCACTCATATTACACATACAAAATCGAATTATATTCATTATTAATGAGACGAAGCCGAATTTAAGTCAAATTACTCATATTCCTTTTCTGCCTAGCACAATTGATCATCGAAATTTATGATATGACGTAATATTTTTATTGGCTTAATTGAGTTGTCGACTAAATGGCCTAGTTTTGACATTTTTTAGATAGTTGATTCAAAAGCTTAAATATCATTTGTTACAAAACTCGTCCCCGATTGATAAATCGTTGTTACAGACCGGACTCCGATTATAATTATATTTGTTTAATTTAGATGACAATATTATCAAATAGTATGGTGAATGAATAACATTAATAAATTACGTTATTATATTGCTTATATATAAAATTACTTAGACTAAAAATATTTTACGATAATGAGTAAATTATAAATTAAATTCAAGAAATGTGTACAACGACTAAAGTCGATTACTAAAGTCTATATAAACATGTTATAACCTCATCAACCCTGTACAAATTAGATTCACAGTAGTTATTCTCCATAGAAGCTTAGAGCATCCCAAATTTCTTTGTTGGTTGATATCGCTGGATCAAAAGGTCATCGGTTCTAAGGCATAATACGAAATTTATGTAACTACTGTTTTCTTTGTACATGCATTGTCGTTGATATGTAACATACGACATCAAATTTACGTAACTACTTTTTTCTTTATATATGCATTGTCGTTGATAAACATATATAGACATATTCCTTAATTTTTCATAAGTTGTGGATTAATATTTACTGATTGCATGCAGCTTGAAGTGCAGAGAAGATGAATCGAGGTACGAGAAGAGTAGAATTTATCGAAAAGCAGAAGGATCGCGCTCTAAGTTTCATGAAACGAAGGAGCGGGCTCGTGAACAAGACTCATGAATTATCAACAGTTTGGGGAGTTGATGCTTGTGTGATCATCAAGGCTCCGAAAGATATCAGGAATAATGGCGAGCCGGTTGATCTTGCGTGGTCATCTTCGTCTGATTCAGGTGTTACAGTTCAAAAATTGATTAAGAAGTATAAAGAAGCAAGTGCAGAGGACAGGGGAAGATATTTTACGATCTTTCGAGTCATTATGTTGAAGAGAAGAGAAAAGCAGAGAGTAAGCTGGCAGGTCTGAAGAATGTCGAAAATTGTGAAGGTTCGAGTTGTTATGTTGAGAAGAAGAGAGAAGCAGAGAGAATGTTGGCAGGTCTGAAGAAGGAAAGTTGTGAAGGTTCTAAGTTAATGACATGGAATTCGATGTTGGAGAGTATGAAGGAACGTGAGTTGAGAGATTTGGCTAATGATTTGGAGATTAAGATTAGTAATGTGAAGAGACTGAGAGATTTGATGAAGAGCAAGAGGATTAAGAGGGTGATTAATACTAATCCTAATGGTGATGATAATTATCTGGAAATGGTTAGGAATCAAGTGAAGATGGGGATGATCTCACTTGAAGATAAGGGCAATTATAGGAATCAGGCTAGAATTGATGGTAAGATGAAGATGGCGATGAACACGATAGAAGATCAGCCGATTGCTATGATGAAGCCAGATGTTGTTAGTCCAATAGTAGCACGAACAGAGGTCAATGTGTCGTCGTCTTCTTCTTTTCTGATGAATCCTGCAATGAGGACTGCTAGCTGCCGAGACCTTTTGTTTATGATCACAATGTGCTTAATGTGTCAGTGTCCCAGTGCTTGTCAATGCAGCAGGATTATGCTTACAGAAATTCTCAGATGGAAATCCGTGTTTCAAGGCAATCATACTATCGTTCATCGTTGCCACCATTGCCTCCTTTGATGCCTGACCATTCTACAAATCGACGTGTTTCTTCTCAGATGCAACACTCTGGACAGCTGGGCACACTCTTCAAATTTCAGGCACAAGACACTGATAGGCATTGCAGTTAGTTAACTAACTGAAGTCCTGGTCTACTTTCGTATATCAGTACTAATTGAGTTTTGAGGATGATTATTTAGCTTGAAATTTATCTTACATTTGAAGTTATGTTAAATTTACTAATCCGCCAGTCTCCTCGTTATGATCAGGATGTGTTTGATTTCACAGTATCAGAGTTTTCGTAGTCGTTTATGCAGCAGGCTTATGCTTGTAGGAATTTTATAACTGAAATCTATATTAGGCAGTCATTCTGCGATCCACCATTCCCTTCATATTGATGTCCTTTGGTTAGATGATAAACTTTCTTGAATAAGCACCAGAAGGCCAAGGTTTGCAAGAGGAATTTCGGAAAGAGAAAAACATAATTCATCTCAGACTTTCATCTTTTTTTGAGAAAATTGGAGGAGCCCCTGCATTTATTTGTGTATTCAGATATGTGTACGTATATATATTAATTCAGCTGTTAATATAATTAGGACCACCTTAGTATTTTACATCATTACAGGTGTCTTGCCAAGCTGTAATTGTTCTTAACGTTAGACCATTTTCCGTTAAGTCAACGATTTGACTAACGGAATTATCATTACTCTCAACTATAGTGGTGTTAACGAGATGCCGGTAACTTGAGTGTGTTTTTTGATATATGTCCTTCAGTTTAGTGACTATTTTGAGATTTAACCCATTATTTATTTTCTAATAGCTTCTTTTGCGCCTTTCTGTTGGAATAATCTTAAATTTAGTTATTAATTATTTGTTTATTTAATTATTTGATATTTAGCAATAGATTAATTATTAGAGAAAAATATTATTTTAGAATTGTTTAGTAGTGGGCTAGTGGAGTTATGGAGTAAATTATGGACATGTAATTTACCCATTAATTAGTAGTGGTTAGTTTTAGTAGTAGTTAGTTTTAGTATGTTTGTAAAGCCTATATAATGGCTAGTTTACCTTGAGTTTTACAGGAAGAAAAGAAAAACAAGAAATATAGTAGTACAAGTTCTCTTCAAAAATGTAGGTGTCTTCTTTTTTTTTCTCTCAGTTTTTCCAACATGGCATCAGAGCTATATGTTCTAGGGCTTGTGAGACTTTTATAAAAATACATACATTTATATATATATATTAAGTATTTATGTGTGATTTCAAATGACATTAAAAATTTCTCCATATATATTTAGTGAAGTATCAAGATGAAATGATAGGTGGAAAAGAAAAGAAAAGCAAGAGATCAATGAGGGAGGAAGAAATTGGAGGAAAAAATGAGGGACTGCTATTAGCTAAAGGTTCATCCTCAAAAGGCACAGGTAACAAAGTTCAATGCAACCATTGTCATAAGATGGGACATGAAGAAAAAGACTGCTGGTACAAAGGAAAGCCACAATGCTACAAATGCAAAAAATATGGGCATCTGGCAAAGAATTGTAGATTTCAGAATGATGAAGAAAGGATGGCACAATTGATCGACGGAGAACCACTCCTTTAGAGTTGTGGAGAGAAAGTGCTCCAAAGTGTTTTTGGAGAGAAAGTGCTCCAAAGTGTTTTTGATGAGATAGTGCATCAAAATTGATGGTGATGAGAAGTGCATCACAGGCGAAGAGAAAGTGCTTCGTAAATTTAAGATTATGGGGGTGAATGTTGGAATAATCTTAAATTTAGTTATTAATTATTTGTTTATTTAATTATTTGATATTTAGCAATAGATTAATTATTAGAGAAAAATATTATTTTAGAATTGTTTAGTAGTGGGCTAGTGGAGTTATGGAGTAAATTATGGACATGTAATTTACCCATTAATTAGTAGTGGTTAGTTTTAGTAGTAGTTAGTTTTAATATGTTTGTAAAGCCTATATAATGGCTAGTTTACCTTGAGTTTTACAGGAAGAAAAGAAAAACAAGAAATATAGTAGTACAAGTTCTCTTCAAAAATGTAGGTGTCTTCTTTTTTTTTCTCTCAGTTTTTCCAACACTTTCATCCTTGGTAGAATGAGTCAGAACATGAGCCTTTTTTCCCTCTACACCAATTTCATTTCATCCATTACATTATATCCTTAAAACTCTCTGGTTCACCATTCACGTGTCAGTAAATCCTGCAATATTCCGAAAATATAATTGTGCTAATATAGAAGAAAGAGATTCTTTTATTTTGTTGGCAATCTCAATCACAGAGGAAGAAAATCATTTAGAGTTTCAAACCCATTTAAACTCTCCTTTTTTTTATTGGGAACTAATATTTTCAGATTCGACAGGGAAAAGGAGATTTAATATGGCGTTTACAGGAACTCTGGACAAATGCGACGCTTGTGGCAAGACTGTCTACTTCATGGATTTATTAACTGCTGATGGCATTACATATCACAAGTCCTGCTTCAAATGTAGCCACTGCAAAGGAACTCTTGTGGTATGATTGCCTGTTCATACAGACAAACAAGCGCGCGTTGTTTCAACAATATTGTTTCTTGTTCAGTTTTCATGTTCTTAATCTGCATAAGGTACTTTTGCAGATGAGCAACTACTCTTCCATGGATGGCACCCTTTACTGCAAAACTCATTTCGACCAACTATTCAAGGAATCTGGAAACTTTCGCAAGAACTTCCAACCATGTAAGACAATTCTATGAGGAAATTTATGAAATCCTTATCTGGTATTCAGTATTTTAAGTTCAAATATTTTGCTGATTATTTTTGTTCTGATCATTTGAACAGCAAGGTCAAGAGAAAACTCTTTGGTAAGCTCACCATTTGATTAATTTCTCCCAATTTAATTCAAATTCTTTAAAATTTTGTGTTGGTGATTTCGTTCTGGTACTAAAATGCAGACAACGTCTTCAAGCAAGCTCGCAGCTCTATTTGGAACTCAAGACAAATGCTCAGTCTGCAACAAAACTGTGTATCCTTTAGAGAAGGTTTGTGGCAATATGATACACCATGTCCTACATACATAGTCTTCAGGGGTGGCTCTGGTTATAGGCGAGCAAAACTTGCGCCTAGCGCCCCGACACATAAGGGCCCCAAAAATTTCTAACGTCTTTAAGTAAATATATATGATTTTCAATGATATATGTATATTAGGGCCCCATAAACTGATTTCGACTAGGTCCCCTCGAATCTCAGGCCGGCCCTGATAGTCTTGCTTGCTAACATAGTACATTTGCGAAATCCAAAAACCTAAGTTTGACATGAACTTGGAGGTACTGTGTGACAGAAAGTCCGGTAACTAGTGCACATGAGATCTTTGTAACATGCACAAGTTTTGATATTGAAAAATGGAGGCTGAAATTGGTCACATTTGTCAAACAGATGACCATGGAGGAACAAGCAATCCACAAATCATGTTTCAAGTGTGCTCATGGAGGGTGCCCTCTTACACACTCGTCGTATGCTTCTTTAGACGGTATTCTCTACTGCAAGAACCATTTTTCTCAACTCTTCATGGAGAAGGGAACTCTTTCACATGTTCTTCAGTCTGCCAAGATTAAAAGCGGTGTAGTGCAAGTCGAATCCGAGGAGGCAGAGGCAGAAAAGAAGGCAGATGAACCAGAACCAGAAGTCGAAACTGAGGAGGCAGAAACCAAGGAAGATGTAGAAACCAAGGAAGATCAACCAGAAGAATAGGAAATAGAAGATCAACAAGCTTCACCATTTGATGTCAAAAAAACAGGTGTTTTGTTCCTTTGTAACAATATCCAGTTTCTTTTTTTGCAACAGATTTCTCCCTCTCTAGCTCATTGAGATATTAGATGAATTCTAAATATTTCAGAATTTTGTTTGTAAGTTTTCAAGCTTATGGCAACCTCAGAGTTTGTGTAAGTTTAAACATTCATATATTTCATCTATTTTTCTCGTGCGTCAGAAAGATTCATATATTTCCGACCTCAGAGTTGGAAACTTATGTAGGGCCGTTTGATTCGCCAAATTCGGTAATCTGGCATGAGTTTTGGCAATTCTAACCTCATATCTGACTTTTGGTTTAGAAAAAAATAATTTTATATCCATTCCTCAAACCGTACCTAAGTGGGGAGGTGGGAGGGCAGTATCAAGTTCAATTCTACTATTTTAATTTCTTTTTAACCAATTAAATATAAATATTGACTTCAAAAAAAAATTAAATATAAATATTTAATATAAATATAAAAATTTAATATAAATATAAATCTATGAACCAAAAATATTAAATAATAATTAAATAAATATATTTAATAAAATTAAAATTATTGACTTAAAATATTTTAATTCATGTTTTACAAACTTTTTGTAAAAATACTGTCAGTTTTTAAAACAAATTATAAAAATACTATCTTTCAAAAAATATTTGCAAAAATACGGAGGTTGCATTTGCAACCATATCTGCAAATGCTAGTAACAATATATGCAAACACAAATGCAAATTTGAAAAAATCTGTTGAAAATTATATTTAGTTGTAAAATAGGATGCTTATATGGTTGCAAATGAGCGATACCAATATCACAAAAACAACCATGAAATCAACTAAAAACAACCTAAAAATCAACTAAAAACGGAACTATGTTTTGTAAGCTTAGTATTAGTTAATCTAATAGATTAATTATGTTATTACGGTGACAGTGGATCATGATAGGACCATTCATCGGAGCAACACTAGCAGCATTGTACCACGTAGTCGTGATTAGAGCAATTCCATTCAAGTCCAAGTGAATCAATTACTACAGGGATGCACCTAAATTAAGCTGGATCATTAGTTTATCTAGTGTTTTTCTGTTTATGTATTTATTCTTGTATCTATCTGGAAGTTAATTATTAGTGCGGGGATCCACGGTCACAGCTGGAGATCGGAGCGTCGATTGAGAAGCAACCTTTGGCACCGGCATTTTCTGAGATTTCGACGAGAATTCCACCAGAATTAAGACCGGAGAGAGTGCCGGAAGTAGGGTGGAGCATGACGTGGCGGACGTCGGAGGTGGCGGATTGGGGTGTAGGTGGTGGATTCGGGGGTGGAGGCGGCGAAGATGGTGGTAGAGGCGGTGGATTGGGGGTGGAAGTGGCGGAGGAGGGGGATTCGGGGGTGGGGGTGGAGGATGAGGATGATAAAGAGGGCAGAGGGATGATATTTTTGCAATTTAATTGTTTTTATGTTTAAAAAGATAGTATATTTGCAAGATTTTAAGTAAGGTAGTAGAGTTGCAAATAAATTTCCAAATTGATATATTTAGTAAATTCCCAAAAAATTAATTTCAGCACTCAACCAAATACATGATATCAGATATGATACCACTATAACTTGATTCCTGATTCGGACCGCAACACTAGCCTAGCTAGTTAGAAACTAAACAAACCTTTAATCTTGTACATTAAGATGAACTGAAAACAAAAACAAATAGAGTTTTATAACCATTGTTACTTCCACAATGTCGGATCTACCTGATGTTGAGCCTTCATTCCTTGAAGAGAAATAAGGCTTGCTTTATAACTAAAGCAACTTTCAATACGACCCTTCAGGTTTTCAAGATCCGTGACTTTGCTTATCTCGTGATTGTAGCATCTAAATTGCCCCTCTGCAGAGAACACAATCTCACCACCATACTAAAAACAACTCAATAAATTTTCATCATATATTGGCTTGTCGGTGATCATCAGTATGCCACCACTGTTCAGTAAGCCATCATTGTTCATCCCCCTCGAAACACCATAATTCAACACATCACCGGTTATCGGCCCCGACAGTATACATCCTACTCCAGAAACCACTGTGAATACAATCTGCGATTAATACATGTAAATCAAATAAGTGTGTGCGTGAGTAAACAAAATCAAACAGAGAAAGGAAGAATATAACCAAATGGAAATCCTCGAGTCCAGTTGAAACTGTCTCCTTAAAGCTATTTCGCCTTTCACCGTATGTGCGAGTCGATAGCCTCCCAGGATAAAACGAGATACCAGTATAATCGATAGATCGAATATACTCTCAGCGAACTTGAACTAAGCCCGATAACTACCACCGGAGTATTGGAAAATTTAAGACTGAAGAGACCGAGAATGAAAGAGAGGACTCTTATTCCCTTGACTTAATAAAACTGATGCCCTAAGACTCTATTTATAAAGAGAGGCTTGAAAGGACTTGTTTTTCTTTTCGATGTGGTACATGGTATTTATAAGAAAAACTAAGGAATAGGTTTGTGCTACTCTCGATGTGGTACAAAACCACTTTTCATATTAAAAGGTAAAACTTTGGAACATCAGTTCTCATTCACCTTTTACTCATTTTGAGCGTGTAAATATGCGTTGGAATCCCCTCGAAGAGAAGAATACGTTCCAATAAATACACACCACTAACACATAATGTGTCTCACTCATATAGAGTCTCAAAATGATTCACAACTTAGTCTAAAATACTAAGTTTGTCCAACAATCCCCCACAAATGAGATTGATGGTCCAGTAGCACGCACCACATAGACAGATAGATGCGGAGCTTGACTTGGTGATAGTTCCGGCGGTCAGATATAGCATACGATAGGTAGAGAATGCTCTTTAAACCTTCGCTCGAATAAGTATATCGACTTTACTGGTAGACAGTATGACGCGATGTCCTTGAACTGTTCGACCGTTTGTGTAAACGAGGACATACTCATCACTATATCTTTCCTGACTCATTCAGTTCTCATGATTATGTCCATTTTGGCCATGGAACATCGTCCTGGTTCTGCAGGAGTTTTTAAAGAATTGTGCCTTGCAATTCTCCTTTGAAGCGACCCCACTTCTCTCCCACATAGGTGATCTTTATCTTATAGAGTAACCCGCGTTTACTCAACTGAATTCCATGCGTTCACTCCTGAACTCCATGTATTCATCAAAGATCATTAAAAGCTCAAAGCTTAACCTCGTACCTTACGGGTCTCACTGTTTCCTCATCATAGGAACATGCCAGGGGTTACCCCCACAGTGATTTGGTCATCATGATTTAGTTGTCCCATTGAACCAAGTTCTTGGGATCTCCAGTCAGTAATGGTTGGGTGTCCACCATGATGCCGTTAAGCAATAGGCTTAAGGCCCATCCCTCTCGATGATTTCTCAACCACTTCTTTTGATAACCCTTTGGTTAGTGGATCCGCGATATTATCTTTTGACGGTATATAGTCAATAGTGATAATTCCGGTTGAGATCAATTGTCTAATAGAACCGTGTCGTCGTCGTATATGACGAGACTTTCCATTATACATCGTGCTCTGCGCTCTGCCAATAGCGGATTGACTATCACAATGAATCCCTATTGCAGTTACAGGCTTTGGCCATCTTGGAATATCCTCCAGAAACTGACGTAGATATTCAGCCTCTTCGGCGCATTTATCTAGTGCCACAAACTCAGCTTCCATCGTGGAATGAGTAATCACCGTTTGTTTTGAGGATTTCCATGATATTGCCGCTCCAGCTAATGTAAACACATAGCCGCTCGTAGACTTAAGTGCTTTCTTGCTAGATATCCAATTTGCGTCAGTATATCCTTCTAATACTGCTGGGTATCTGCCATAGTGCAGTCCATAGTCACGAGTTCCCCTCAAGTACCTTAGTACCCTTATGATCGCTTTCCAATGATCAGCTCCCGGATTACTCATAAACCTACTCAACTTGCTAATTGAGTATGCAATGTCTGGTCTTGTACAGCTCATGAGGTACATCAGACTACCAATTATCCTCAAGTATTCCAATTGGGAAACAACTACACCTTTGTTCTTGGATAGGTGCAAAGTCATATCCACAGGTGTCCTAGCTTTCTCAAAGTCATCCTTAAGAAACTTCTCAAGGATCTTGTCAATATAATGTGGTTGACTTAATGCGAGACCCTCTGATGTTCTAGAAATTTGAATTCCCAGAATTACATTTGCTAGTCCCATGTCTTTCATGTCGAATCTTGATTTCAACATGTCCTTGGTAGATTTGATCACTTTATCATTGCTTCCGGCAATAAGTAGATCATCTACATATAGCGTCATCATGACATAGCCACTCTCGTTATCCTTGTAATAGGCACAGCTATCACATTCATTGATTTTGAAGCCATTAGCCAGCACGACCTCGTCAAATTTTTCATGCCATTTCATAGGCGCTTGCTTCAAACCATACAACGATTTCACCAATCTACAAACTTTCCTTTCTTGTCCTGGGACAACAAACCCTTCGGGTTGTTCCATATAGATTTCCTCATCTATGTCCCCATTTAGGAAGGCTGTTTTCACATCCATTTGATGTACAATTAGATTACGCATTGCAGCAATAGCAAACATCATCCTTATGGACGTCATTCTCGTTACAGGAGAATATGTATCAAAATAATCAAGGCCTTTTTGTTGCTTGTATCCTTTAATCACAAGTCTGGCCTTATACTTATCAATAGTGCCATCAGTTTTCAACTTCTTCTTGAAAACCCACTTGCTACCTAATGGTTTGCAACCAGTTGGCAAGTCCACTAGTTCCCAAGTATGATTCTGCATAATTGAATCAACTTCATTCTTGAGGGCCTCTTTCCACATAGGTCCATCAGGTGAGGTAACCGCCTCCTTATAGGTTTTTGGGTCACCTTCTTCGAGCAAATATGTCATAAAATCAGACCCATAGGATTTCTCCGTTCGTTGTCTTTTGCTCCTTCTCACTACCCCCACATTTTCGTCTTCACTTTCGTCACTCTCATTATCGTCATCTACAGACTCATGAGATCGTTTAGACGTCGTAGGTTGTTGGTTTCCTGGATTACAGGGAAACATCGTCTCAAAGAATGAGGCATTCCTTGATTTCATAATGGTATTCTTTTGAATATCAGGAATCTTGGATTCATGAACAAGAAACCGATATGCAGTACTATGTGGAGGATATCCGATGAAAATACAATCCACAGTCTTAGGACCTATCTTCACCTTCTTCGGTGTAGGGATCAGTACCTTTGCAAGGCACCCCCACACTTTCAGGTGTTGGTAACTTGGTTTCTTTTTCTTTCACATTTCATAAGGACTTACATCCTTATTCTTGCGCATCGTAATATTTAAAATATTATTTGCGCTTAAGATGGCTTCTACCCACATCGATTGTGGAAGCCCAGAGCTTAACAACATCGCATTCATCATTTCTTTCAGAGTGCGATTCTTCCTTTCAGCCACACCATTTGACTGAGGGGAGTATGGTGCAGTGACCTCATGGATTATACCATGTTGTGAACAGAATTCTCCAAATGGTTCAACATATTCACCTCCACGATCACTTCGTATCGTTTTGATTTTCTCAGTCTGTTGTGTCTCAACTTCTTCCTTATAGATTTTAAATTTATCTATAGCTTCGTCTTTGCTTTTCAACAAATATACATAGCAGTATTTTGTACAATCATCAATGAATGTAATAAAATACTTGTTTCCTCCTCTTGTTGGAACGAATTTTAAATCACATACGTCGCTATGTATTAGGTCTAGTACTTTGGTGTTCCTTTCCACACGTTTAAATGATGATCTCGTTAATTTTGCCTCAACACAAGTCTCACACTTATGTTTTGAATCGATAGTAAGTTTAGGTATGTATTCTTTTGCACTTAAACGTCGTAAAGTGTCATAATTTACATGTCCTAATCTAGCATGCCATAAATTAGGAGACTCAAGCAAGTAAGCAGAAGAATTCTTCATTTCATTATCGTCCTTAACGGACATTACATTGAGCTTAAAAAGCCCATCGGTTAAATAACCCTTGCCTACAAATATACCACTCTTAGACAAAATTACTTTATCTGACTCTATTACAATGCGAAAGCCATGCTTACTCAACAGAGAACCAGACACAAGGTTCTTGCGAATATCAGGCACATAAAGTACATTGTTCAAAGTCAGATTCTTCCCAGATGTCATCTTCAGGATCACCGTGCCTTCACCCTTAATGGTAGAAGTTGCTGAATTCCCCATGTAGAGCTTCTCACCAGCATCAGAAGCTTTGAGGCTAGAGAAAATCGCCTTGTCTGAGCAAACATGCCTAGTAGCACCAGTATCAATCCACCATTCACGTGGATTAGAACCGACCAGGTTCACTTCAGAGACCGTAGCACAGAGGTCTATATCACCCATATCCTTGGAGATATTCTCTACCATGTTTGCTTCTTTCTTCTTGTTGGGCTTCTTGGGCTTCTTGCAGTCAGAAGACCTATGACCAACTTTATCACAGTTGTAGCACTTCCCCTGAAATTTCGACTTCGAAATCCCTCCTTTGGGTGCCAGCTTTGCCCCTTTACTAGAATTAGTCTTCTTGGGCTTGGAGCTTTGAGCGTGCTCCACCATGTTTGCCTTCTCAGTGGCAACATTAACTTTCTTCTCGGACCCTCTGTTGTCTTCTTCAATACGAAGTCTAACAATAAGATCCTCCATAGACATCTCCTTTCGCTTGTGCTTAAGGTAGTTCTTAAAATCTTTCCATCCAGGTGGAAGCTTTTTAATAACAGCAGCAACTTGGAAAGACTCATTTATGACCATTCCCTCAGCATGAATGTCATGAATGATCACCTGCAGTTCCTGCACCTGACTGACCACAGTCTTAGAGTCTGCCATCTTATAATCAAGAAAGCGGCCAAAAATCCACTTTTTTGCCCCAGCGTCCTCGGTTTTATACTTATGGTCAAGTGACTCCCATAAGACCTTAGCTGTTGGCTTCGCGCTGTATACGTTATACAATGAGTCAGACAAACAATTTAACACATAGTTCCGACAGATGTAGTCGGAGTGCTTCCAAGCATTAGCAGCATACACAGTCTGCATGTTACTCTCAGCAGTGAGCAACGGTGGTTCTTCCTTAAGGAAGCGATCCATATGCAACGTGGTCAGATAAAAGTGCATCTTTTGTTGCCAACGTTTGAAGTTCGTTCCGTTGAACTTCTTAGGTTTTTCAGCATGTGCAGCAGGCACAGTTGGCATAACAGGTGCAGCAGGCACCACAGGTGGAACAGATGGTACGTGCGTCTGTACTACAGGTGTATGCACACCAGTAGGCACCGCAGGTATGATCGGAGGAGTGAATCCTGCCGATATCTGTCCAAGAGGAACACTAAACTGTCCAATGACAGTGTGCCCCACAGGCACATGTCCCGAAGGCACATGTCCAACAGGCGTTTGACCCCCATCAGATCGTACGATCCGTGCGTTAGGGTTAATCGGCTGCTGGTGAACCCCATCAGATCCAGTGATCTGTGCGTTGGGATCAGCCGTCATGTTCATCGAATCGTTCACAGTTTGGTTCTCCATCGATCTGTTACTCAACAAAACAAGCAGATACAGATGTATCAGTCACAGATGTATATAAAATAAATAGCTTTAAGATTGTGAATACAATCTGCGATTAATACATATAAATCAAATAAGTGTGTGCGTGAGTAAACGAAATCAAACAGAGAAAGGAAGAATATAACCAAATTGAAATCCTCGAGTCCAGTTGAAACTGTCTCCTTAAAGCTATTTCGCCTCTCACCGTATGTGCGAGTCGATAGCCTCCCAAGATAAAACGAGATACCAGTATAATCGATAGATCGAATATACTCTCAGCGAACTTGAACTAAGCCCGAGAACTACCACCGGAGTATTGGAAAATTTAAGACTGAAGAGACCGAGAATGAATAAGAGGACTCTTATTCCCTTGACTTAATAAAACCGATGCCCTAAGACTCTATTTATAAAGAGAGGCTTGAAAGAACTTTTTTTTCTTTTCGATGTGGTACATGATATTTATAAGAAAAACTAAGGAATAGGTTTGTGCTACTCTCGATGTGGTACAAAACCACTTTTCATATTAAAATGTAAAACTTTGGAACATCAGTTCTCATTCACCTTTTACTCATTTATTTTGAGCGTGTAATTATGCGTTGGAATCCCCTCGAAGAGAAGAATACGTTCCCATAAATACACACCACTAACACATAATGTGTCTCACTCATATAGAGTCCCAAAATGATTCACAACTTAACCTAAAATACTAAGTTTGTCCAACAACCACGTCTCTCATCAAAACAATGCACGTCAACCGATTTCTTACTATCATAAGAAATACCCCCATACACCAATGCAGAGAGACAATCCTTCAAATTGACGATAACGACACGATGATACTCAGAAACATAGAGTTCAGGCAACACACTGAAATCTTTACTCGCAAACCCAAACTTAATCAGACGTTGCGCTCCACAAGAATACGTGGAACGCGTCCAATACGGCACTCCCATTACAATTGCAGATGGCACCTTGTTATCAGGCCACAGCATATAAGGAAGTGTGGAATCACGCGGTGAACTCTAGGAGCCCGAGTTGCATGAGTAAACGTACAGGCTTAAGGACGAGTAATAATTGAGATAAGACGAGTAATAATTCATATAAGACGAGTAAAATCGTTTTCCATGGCATCCCAACAGAATCCAAAAAATGACACAAAAAATGACACCTGAGCTATTGTAGCTGGTGATTTGATCTTCATCGCTAGTCTTAAAGCAGGATTGCATATAATTATAAACCGATTAGGAATACGATCGATGAACAAGGCAGACTAAACCATTTACTGAACCAACCATGTCTAGCTGATCAGCACTTCCATATTCAGAGTAAGGGACATGCATCATACTGGTTTCCGAGAAATCAGATGAATTTAGTACAGCTAAATAACCGAATTGAGCTATGATCTTGCTAGAGAAGTACTCCTTTCCATAGACGTTTTTGGTAAATATGATACTGTCGTCATTAGGGTTTCGAGAGGTGCAATAGAGATGATTTTTTATAAATTCGGTCTCGCAAATTAAAGAATTCCATGACTTGCAAACGCATCGGAATCGTATTAGAGGTTTTACAGGTAGTCTTGTCAATATGTTTGTACATATTATGTCGTCAGGCAGCGCCTTGTTTGCTTTCTGCTGATCTGCCATAGTAATAAAAACAAGATTGTTGGATTCTTCTATTCGTGTGAGCAGTATATATAACTGCACACCAACCCTAAAAGTGAAAAAACTTGCGGCCAATAACCCTAAATAATAAATAAATTATAAAAATACTATATTTTTATTTTTTTTTACGATTTTACCATTGACATTTAGGATATAAGAGCAACTCCAACCGTGTTCACCTGTAAAATGTCCGGGGTCACCCTAATATACATATTATGTAAAAAGAATGTCATAGCAACAATAATTATAGATATCATCTATCACATCTTCTATATTTGTTTCTAAATTTGTTGATCCTGTAGTCATTAGCTAAAATATTCAGATCACATCCACACATATTTAAATATGCATACATATTTATGTTTATATTAAATTTAATATATATATATATAAATTCTTATTTTATATGTAATATTTTTAGCTTATATAATATTAAGTATAAAAATATTATTTTCTTATTAACCAAATTTATTAATTATTTTAACATACAATTGCATATTTATAAAAATAGTAATAAATCTAATATGATAAAATATAATAGAACTATACATTTTATAATATATAATAGATTTTATTCATTATATTTTTTCATATTTAAATGTGTTACATATTTTGAGTTTTAATATTTATTAAATTACAATTATATTCAACATTTTTCATTACATTTATATTTTATTTACACTTTTATTAGATTAATTATTAAATAAATTTATTTTATCATTTAAAATATGTATTTGAGTATCTAAAAAATAGGTAAAAATAATATTTTTAAATATAACTAATCATTATAGCTAATACCATTATAAAGTACAAGTGCTTGCATGTTCAACAAAATTATAGATAATGATAATTTGGCTAATCTAATTTGGTTGGAGATGCTCTAACCCACGCGATTGCTTTGTTATACCGCAATATCCTATTACTATTTTTATATTTACACTATTTTATTATAATTAATAAACCAATTATTAGGCAATTATTAGTCACAGATTCAGAGGACCAAAATAAAATTAATATATAATTGTGGTATGGACTAAAAAAAAGGTAAATCAATGTATTATATAGAGCAGACAATTTGGTACACGACACGTGAACGGGAGACGAAACGACACAAAAAATACGGATATGGTTTTTAATTTTTGGTACACGAAACACGAATGTAGACGAACACGGAATTACACGATAGATTTAGTGTGGGATATTAGTTTCAATTTAAGTATACGAAATTACACGAGATAAATATATTTATAAATTAATATATATAACACATGCATATATTTATGTATATAATATAAATATAATATAAATATTTACAAGTTTTTATAGAATACTATGTAAATATATATATATATATACACTCTCCATATTTCATTAAATTATACATTAAAATAGTTTTTTTTAATATATTATATGTATATATATTATATTAATTTTTTATTTAATATACACGAAAAGTGCACGACACGATTCGAATCTGATATGGGTTTCACATATGGGTACACGAAATCATTTCGGTTCGGATATGAGTTTCATGTTTACGTACACGAAATTACACGACACAACCCGATTTGTCCGCTCTAGTATTATATTATTGAAATTAATATAGTAACCGACTAACCGTTGGTGGGTATAATTATGACCGTATTGAACTAAAATAAAATTAATATGTACTATGAGTCCGGGCAGAGTCGTGCCTAAGGGTATGCCAAATGTTCGACGGAACAGGGCCCTCAATTATTCTGGGGCACATTTTTTTATGTAGGTGTATATATAGTTATATAGTTAAAATAAAAAAAATAGTAAAAAGATTAGTAAAAAAATAGTAAAAAATTTAGAATTATAATTTTTAATGTTAACAAATGTAAATGAAAAGAAAAACGTTTGAGATGTAGTATTATACACGTACATATTTTTGATTGCTTTCTTGAATAAGTCAAATAAATTCTGGAAATAATAATATAAAAAATTATATTAATAGAAATAAATATTTATATCAAAAATTGTTATCAGGCCCTCCTTAGACTTCTAACAAGATAAACTCCCCACTTAAAGTACCAATTTCAATAATTTCATTAAAATTAGTAATTTAACTATGTATACTAACTAACTTTTTTCTCCCTTACTCGATCATTCAAGTAATGATTATGTTTTAAATATAAAATAAATAAAAGAAGTGATTTATACAAATTTAAACAGCTGTACATATAAATTTAAATTTACATATAAAAGTTTTTAATTTTAGATAAATTTCCAATTTCTAAAATTTAATAGTTTGCGAGAAATGTTAACTATTAAATTATTAATAGTAATGGTGCTTCAAAAAAAAACTAGAACCTAGAATGATGGTTTTATGATAATTTATATCATATATTTACTTGTTTTATTATTTTACAATTTTGTTAATTTTCATTATGTAATACAGTTAATTTATGCACTTTAATTATTATATTACTTTTATAATTTAAATGTTTTTATTATTTTATGTATTTTTTTAAAAAAATTTAAATTATTAAGGTACTCTTTTAAAATTTTGCACAGGCCCTCTAAATCTTAGGCACGGCTATGAGTCCGGGTCGAAATAATAAAACTAACGGGTTAAATAATTGTCCGGGTCGAAATAATAAAACTAGAGGGTTAAAAAATTAATGCATATTATGAATCTCTGTCAAACTAAAATCCGTTCTAAAATACTAGACTGCGCGTGTACGCAAACACAATCCCCTTACATTTTGGTTAAAATAAAAATGTGGAGGGAAGCAAAGCAGAAGGGAACCAGAGATATTCTTCTTAACTGTCATCTCAAATATCACACAAATTTGAAATATCTCTCCCTCACACACATACGGGAGAGAGAGAGAGAGTGGGAGAGAGAGAGGGAGAGAGAGAGAGTGAGAGGAGCGAGAGGGGAGAGAGAGAGAGAGAAGGAGTGAGAGAGAGAGAGAAGGAGTGAGAGAGAGAGAAGAAGTGAGAGGGGAGAGAGAGAGGGAGAGAGAGATGTGTAGCTTTTGGAAGCTACGGTCTGCAAGTTTGTTAGCGCTAATCATAATTGGTTAGTTCATTTAATCTTAACACTATACGTCGTATTAATATGCTTGAATTTCAGCTGAAATAGCTATTATTTAGGTTTAGTCTAGCTGGAAATCTAATAATTGAGTATTTATTTTGGTTGTTTATTTAATTACTTTGATTATAATGTTTCGATTCGATACATTTATTTGCATTGATTGAGTTTTGAAATTCGTATTATGTTGCTAGGACAAGTAACATTTTGGTTGAGTTTTGATATTTTATGATATTGTTTCGATTCACTAGCTCGGTGTTCGATTTCTGTTGAATTTTCGTGAAATAACTGTTGTTTGAGTAGTATTTCGTATTGGCAGAGTTTAAAATTTTGAATTGTATTGTTTAAATTTGTGTAATTTTTAGATAAAATGACTAAGTGATTTTTCTATAATTTGAGGTTAAAAATTGGACGATATTGTTTTGATTCACTAGGTGTTCTGTAAAGGTCGGTTGAGACGTATTAAGAAGAAGATTTGGTGATAATATTGGAAGAATGGACTGTACCTGTAGTTTTCAGCAGCTGAGTGTGATTTGTGGCGGTGAAGGTACTAGCTATAGCCTTTTAGAGAGTTTGAATTTGAGGTCGAGTTTTAAATGTAAATTAATTGGCAATAAGAGGCTGGTTTTGGGAGGCCGTTCTGGAAAGTTGAAGAAATTGAATTTCTGTAGTAGAAGTGAAGTTGTTAGTTCTCTAGATTGTCACAAGTTGCCGTGGAGTTTGGGATTTAGTATTAATTATGGCAGCAAGACATCGAAGGGAGTGGTTAAAACCTGCTGTCAGGGAGAGGATTCAATTGCGTTTATTGATGGAAATGGTAATGGTCGAAGAGTAGATTATGGTGAGAGTGCTAATGTGGGGAGTCCAGCGGACGAGGTTGATGACAGTTCAGGTGATGACGTAGTAGAGGAAGTTGAAAAGGGTGAAGGAACAGAAATCCCAAGTTTAGAAGATTTGAGAGGATTGTTACAAAAGGCGCGTAAAGAACTGGAGATTGCACAGCTAAACAGTACAATGTTTGAGGAAAAAGCAGAGAGGATATCAGAAGCTGCAATAGCATTGAAAGATGAAGCAGATAATGCATGGAAGGATGTTAAGTATACACTGGCTGCTATCCAGGAGATTGTAAATAAAGAGGGTAGAGCAAAAGAAGTTGTTCAGACTGCAACAATGTCCCTTTCTTTAGCAGTAGCGAGACTCCAGGTGGCAGAGGAATCCTTAGAAATTTCTAAAAGAAAGACTTCTTATAAGGATAAATCTACGAAAGGTGCAGAATATAATATTGTAGGAGATAAATCAACTAAATTAACAGAAGAGGAACAAACGTTCTTGTCTGCCCAGGAAGATATCACAGAGTGTCGGGCTACCTTAGCAAATTGTGAGATGAAGCTAAGGCAGTTGCAGAGCAAAAAACAAGAGCTTCAAAAGGAAGTAGGCAGGCTAGTTTTAATTGCAGAAAAAGCTGAAAGGGATGCTTCAGAAGCAGAGGAAGACGTATCTAATATAATGATTCTGGCTGAGAAAGCTGTTGCTTTTGAACTAGAGGCTGCAAAACAGGTGAATGATGCAGAGATTGTTCTACAGAGAGCAGAGAAAACCCTCTCCGCTTCCCCTGTCACTTTTTCAAAAAGTAATGTTCTGCAGAATGAATCATCTCAAGTGAGTGAGGGTGCACTTGTTGACGACGATAAGAAGAGCCGCGAAAATTCAGGCGATAGCAATGTTGATAGAGACAAAAAAGTATCGCAGGATACTTCTTTAACTGGTGATGTCTCGTCAGATAGCCAGTTAGATGTCGAGGAACAAAGACTTGAGGAATCCGGAGAGACTGAAGATGGTGTCTTTGAGAATGGAAAGTTGAGTACATCACAAAAGGAGATTGAAGAAGAAGCAGAGAAGTCAAATAATGTGATTCAAGATAAGAAATCAGAGTCACACATGGATTCGAACCGAGATAGCTCTCCATTTAGTACTCCAAAAGCATTATTGAATAAGTCTTCTCGTTTCTTCGCTGCATCATTCTTCTCTTTTGCTGGTGATGGGACTGAGTTCACACCAGCTTCAGTTTTTTATGGGCTTATTGAGTCTGGTAAAAAGCAATTGCCAAAGCTGGTAGTTGGGTTGTTGCTTGCTGGATCAGGGTATGCATCATGATCAATTATTGACTGTGGCTATTGTTTCTTCTTTCTAGAGAATCTTTCCGTACTTGCTATGTAAATGTAACAAATACTTGTAGTTTGCACTTTAATATACAAGGTTTGGTATCCTTTGACCAAAGTGCTGATATATGTCACAGGGTTGCTTTTTATGCTACCAGCACTGAGAAAGTTAATCAGATTTTCCAACAGCCGGATATCATTACTGCTAGTATCGATGAAGTTTCATCAAATTCAAAGCCTGTAATTCAACAGCTAAGGAAATTACCAAAGAAATTAAAATTATTAATGGATAAGCTTCCTCATCAAGAGGTATGCATCAAGAGTACATTCAGCTACTATCCATGCTAAAGAAAATATAATTTTTTCTTATCAGATATTTTTTATGTCCCATATGTACTCATCAGATAAATGAGGAAGAAGCTTCTCTCTTTGACATATTGTGGTTACTTCTTGCAAGTGTTATATTTGTCCCTTTATTCCAGAAAATTCCGGGAGGTATTGAATCTTCTTCAATTCACTAGCTGCCAGTTTATCTGGCCCTTCTTTTGGCTTGTACGTCTTAAGTGCTGATAAATTCCTTCATGCTACATGTGTTATGTTTGCGAATGCAATCGAACTGATCATAATAGTGTGTGCAGGTTCTTTTTATTTTCCAAAATAATATTTCCGTTTTACTTCCTAGGATGCTAATCATGATGCTTAACCCTGTTCTTACCACTTTGCTATCTTATGCTGGCAGTTTTGGGCCTTCAGTTACTTTCTTAATGTGTAAAAATAATCTGTTTTTTTGCTCATGTAGTATCTTTATTTATTTCCAAATTTAGGCAGTCCTGTTCTTGGCTATCTGACTGCCGGTATCTTGATTGGACCTTATGGTTGTTCTATTATTCGCAATGTACATGGAACGAAGGCTATAGCTGAATTTGGTGTCGTTTTTTTGATGTTTAATATTGGCCTTGAGGTGACAATTTTTAAAATATAAGTTGTCCTAAGATGTTTCCGAAATTAAATTATTTAAAATGGATTTAAACTAGTAATTGCCTATCATTGCAGCTTTCTGTTGAAAGATTAAGTTCCATGAAGAAATATGTTTTTGGGTTAGGCTCGGGTCAGGTGAATAAAATCATTAAATTTTTTACATTTTTTTGTGTGTGGATATAATAACCTTTTCTAGTATAAATTTTTCAGTTTTTGAAATCAAGTTTACAATGCTTAAAACAGGTATTGGTAACAGCAGTGGTGGTTGGAATGATTGCTCATATTGTTGCTGGACAGGCAGTTCCTGCTGCCCTTGTCATTGGTAATGGCTTGGCATTATCTTCTACCGCTGTTGTCCTTCAGGTGAGTATAGATTTGGCTAGCTATACTTGGATATTAATTGCACAAATAGTTCCACTTTGGGCCCAACTTCTTAGGAGTAGCTTTATGAAAATACTGGTGCCCGAAGGAATATTACTGTAATCCAAATATTTCTGAAGTCAAAAAACTTGTGTGTACACCTTTTTGGTACTTCCTCTAAGCTGAGAAACTGACTATTGTTATCAAGCATGAGATTTCTCCTGTAGGAAACTTTAATCTCGAACAGTCATATCATTATAGATAATGGACATGTTTATGCTCAAATATGTGTCAAAAATCATAAATGCATCAAATTAAGTTACAACAAGGGAAGGTTCATTTTGGGTGCCAATTAGTTTTATAGAAAACCTGATATAACTGTAAACTTAATGTTTCTTTAATTCTTTGAGAGGTTACATAAGGCGACCATAATAACACAATATAGAGCAGTGGCTCGTACAACAAATGCCAGATTTAAAAATTTCAGTTGTAATAGTCTAATAGATATAGATAAATGAGTATGCTTGTGATTTGATTTATTTCTCACTGGATTAGTTATTTAAATAAGTTTTCCACACTACTATGCCATGTCAGTGATCCTAGATTGAACTATATATTTGTAATTTTGGAACAGGTACTCCAGGAAAGAGGGGAGAGCACATCACGTCATGGACGAGCTTCATTTTCTGTATTACTTTTCCAGGTATTCCGATAATCCCTACAACAATTTTCGAGCTCTATATCCTTCGGTGTACAGAATATACTTTTAATGATCATGTACATTTAGTCATGGGTCCAGATATCATTATGGGGGATGCTATTGATATTTTTAGTTATTATACATCCATGCTTTATTGGTTCTCTAAGATTCTCTATATGCCATAAGTTATGTGATGCAATTATTTTTTTACTTTTCAGCTAAGGATATGCTGCAGTTTTAAATTTTTTCCTGGTAATTTTTGGCATTTTCAGGATTTAGCTGTCGTGGTTCTGCTGATACTCATACCTCTTATTTCTCCAAATTCATCCAAAGGAGGGGTAAATGTGAACTTTATTGATCCGGATTATAATTTGATTCATCATTGCCTTGTATATCTTCCAAGAAATTGAAATGTCTTCTGCCATATTGTTAACACTAAGGGATCAATAGATGGCACCTGTTTGGTCAGCAATGGCAGCGACGCTGCTGCTGCTGCTGCTGCAGCAGCAGCTACCTTTTCCACTGTTGTGTATAATTTTTCACTTTTTAGGTTGGGTTCCAAGCAATTTCAGAAGCTCTTGGATTGGCAGGCCTCAAGGCTGTTATTGCTATTAGTGCAATTATCGCTGGAGGACGCTTGGTGAGTTAAATAATTTTCTCGATTCAAATTAAATTTTGTTTTGTCTCGTCTGAATTTTCAGCTCCTCAGTTATTGTCTCCATGAAAATAAATGTTTTATGGATTGCTTTCACACTGAAGCATTGGTGTAAGGCTTGAGCCCTTGTACTTCTGCTCTTAGCTAGCCTTATTAGAACTAGTGGTATGGAACAGATGACAGCTTTTGACACTTGAAGGAATTGTTTTACATATTCTGGTAGTTGTGGATACTCATGCCTTTGTTTTAACATGCAGCTGCTTCGCCCAATATACAAGCAAATTGCAGAGAATCAAAATGCAGAGATATTCTCTGCCAATACGCTTCTTGTCATTCTTGGTACAAGTCTGCTCACTGCGAGGGTACACACATTTCAGAATTTGTTTTAGAACTTTTTTAGCATTCAACTATACCTGCAAGTTTGGTGGATCAAGTAGGGTTAAGTACCCATTAAAATTATCGAATAAATTAATATTTAAGGTTTTCTGTATGTTACAAAAAATATATGTAATTGGGATGTAACTACTGGTTCTTTAGAAAGAAAAAACAAGAGGAAGGCTATAATTATAACCTATAATTTTATTTATACTTATCCTGGGTCCACCACTGGATGCGGATTATACTAATAGAATCCTTTATAGTCTCTGTCAACTACTAATTAGTACACACATTTGTTAAATGTATACAGGCAGGCCTTTCAATGGCATTGGGAGCATTTTTGGCTGGTTTGCTCCTTGCTGAGACTGAGTTTTCTTTACAGGTGGAGTCAGATATTGCTCCATATCGTGGCCTTTTGTTGGGTCTCTTCTTCATGACAGTGAGCTACTACATCACCATTCATTCTCAGTATTAATTGTAGATACATGATCATCAAAATCACATTTGATTATAATTACTTTTATCTCGCTAAAATTGGCGGGTTATAATGCTTGCAGTTGATTAAATGAATTCTCCCAGCTATTTGGTTATTGAATTTGTGCAGTTCATTGCATATGTTGATAACTAAAATGATATATTTAAATGATTTATATTGACCAGAAAGAATATTTTGTATACTGTTGCAATTACAGAGCTACCTTTTGGCTTTCAGGTGGGAATGTCCATTGATCCTAAACTTCTTCTTTCAAACTTCCCAGTTATCATGGGAACATTAGGATTATTAATTGGCGGAAAGACGTTATTGGTTGCTATTATTGGGAAGCTTTTTGGCATTTCAATTATATCTGCAATTAGAGTTGGTCTTCTACTTGCTCCAGGTGGAGAATTCGCATTTGTAGCATTTGGTGAAGCTGTCAATCAGGTTTGTCTTTACGACTTGCAAAATTCTTTCAGTTCTCAAACTTGGTTGTAATATCCTTTCCCTTTTTCAAGCTTCAATATTATTTTCTAAGAAATGAAAAATGTGCTTCAAATTATGAGATGCATAAATGAAGAATAATTGCATGACCACACTTCAGCAAATCAAGGGAGGGCCTGGATATTTATTTTGGGAAGGATGTGTTTCATTTGGATTAGCCTGTTTTGTAATTGATGTCCCTGGTTAGCGTCTCTGTTTTTCAGATTGTATATTCCAGGAGCATACATTAAAGATAGTTATATACATGTCTAGTGTTTGCTAGGCACAGGATCCAAGATTGGCTCACAGATGCACAGTCCAGTACAGATAAGTTTCTAGGTCCATATTCTTTTTAAAAAGAGTGATTTTTTCATGACTTCTCACAGCCAATCGCGCATGTGTGTTCTACATGTTTTCTCCACTGCATTGATACTTGTCTAATTTAGGAGCATATTGTATGACTGAAAGAAATTTCTTTGCCGACTCTTCTCTGTATCTAGTGCAGTAACGTGCTGAAGGAGATGCTATAAAACTATTCCGATTAAGAATTTAGGGTCAAAGTTAGCCACTAGAAAATTGTTTACAAGGACATTTTACCTCTTAGGAGAATGATATAGAAAAGATGCTATTGCATAAACACCTACAAAAAGGAGAAGCTCTTTCCTTGTTAAAATTTTATCCAAAACGGATCTTTAAAACTCAGAAATCATGTAGATTTCAAGTTAGGAACAATGTGTAGAATATACTACACTAGTTACTTGAGCATGTAATTGTCAATTTTAGTAATTGTACTATTGATGGTGGTCTAGTTTGAAAGTCATTTTAACTACTATGTGACAACCAAGTCTTCATTAGCATTCACATAAAATAAATGATTTTCCTAAGCACTCGACCCATTGGTTTAAGATTTGATAACAAAATAATTAAAAGGAATAGATGAATATTCTAGACATCGTATAATATTGGCGGTACCAAGACAACTAAGTTTTGCTTTCTTTTGTGCTAATAGGGTATAATGTCTTCTGAATTGTCATCTCTTCTGTTTCTGGTCGTTGGAATCTCAATGGCGCTCACGCCATGGTTAGCTGCTGGAGGCCAATTTATAGCTTCTCGTTTTGAGCAGCATGATGTGCGAAGTTTATTACCTGTTGAGAGTGAGGTAACATATAGCTAATCTCTAAACTTCATGTGCTTGAATAGACAATTTTTCTGTCGGAAACATGCTTTTGTTATTTAATAACTGTTTATACTTTCTTCATGTATCAAACATAATCAAACATGCGCCAGTGAGGTTATGTATACATACCTATTCAGTGCAGAATCCACGTGATGATATGTATTTAATTTCCAAAAAAACAAAATTTAGGTGATGCTAATTGAGTTTTTACCATAATGCTTGGGCCTTGATAAAAAAAAATTTGTTTGTTCTCTTGATAATCGCGAATTTCGAAGTAGTTATCTCAAGTCTGGGCTCTTGGTATTTAGCGTATATATAATATGAGTCTCTGGCAATAGTGGCATGTGATATTATTGATTTTCTCTTCTTCCTTTTTACACACTTAATAGCATCAATTCATGCGGCATAGAGCATCATACTTTTACATTTTTCCTGATTTATCCATCTTTTAGGTGCTCAGCCCTTCAATTCTGCAATATTATCTAAAAAAATTATATTCTCGTTTTTTTTACGGCCATTTGATCTTGCTCTTTGGAACTTAGTTTTATATGCAAAACAAATTGATTATGTGGACTGTGGTTTTCAGACGGATGATTTACAAGATCATATTATATTATGTGGATTTGGACGTGTTGGCCAGGTATCTCCACAATCTTAAAACTAAGTCTATTAACTGTTTAATATGAGAGATTGAGGAGCTTTACGAATCTCATCTGATTCAGTATTTTATTTGGTTAGATCATTGCTCAGCTTCTATCTGAAAGACTAATTCCATTTGTTGCTCTGGATGTCAAGAGGTATGAGCTTTTATCCTGTATATCCTTTACTCAAAGTAGACTGATAATCTGTAAAATCGGGTTCCTAAAATCTGGACCCTCCTTTATCCAAAGTAGAATAACAAATTAGTAAAAATCTTGCACCTGAAGTACAGACTCTGCAAATATTTAGCTGAACTATAAGAGATTTAGGTTCACTGTATCAATAGTTCTATGAATGCAACTTCAATATATATATAAAATTGTGCTTTTCTTCAGTGATCGAGTATCAGCTGGGCGTGCCCTTGACCTTCCCGTGTACTTCGGTGATGCTGGTAGTAGAGAGGTATGGTCAAGAGAAATTAGCTGTGTTTTTCTTCTTCTTTGGGGACATGCTAATATGCTTGGTGTCTACCTGGTTGACAGGTTCTGCATAAAGTTGGAGCTGAAAGAGCTTGTGCTGCAGCAGTAACTATGGATACTCCAGGTGCAAATTATAGAACTGTCTGGGCTCTGAACAAGTACTTTCCCAATGTCAAGACCTTTGTCCGTGCTCATGATGTTGATCACGGGATTAAACTGGAAAAAGCTGGTGCAACAGCGGTATCTTTCTGCTATCTCTTTTACACTATACTTTTTTTCATTGGATTAGTTTTGCAAATTACTATTTTTTGGAATATATAATCTTTATAGTTTTCTTCTTTCCTTTGGAATAAATCCTTAAAAAGGTGATTTTCTTGAACCTGCCCCCAACTAGTAGGAACAGGAGGCATTTAACTTAAGTCAGTTGTAATATAAATGGATTATGTTGAATACGTTAATTTAGAATTGTCTAATTAGCATCACTAAATTAAGTTCTGAAAGGACAAGCATCAAAAAAAAATTTAAAGACGAAACTAGATTCAAAATACTGAGTTACGGACAGAAAATGCACCAAGTTCCTGGAAATATCGTGATTTCTCTGGGCTGGAGAATGTACTGCAAACATTTTTAGCCCCAAAAATTTACCACTGGTACCTGTTACAGCTTAAGCTAAAAACTATGCCTCAAGACCCAAGTAATCTCCAAACTCAACCTTTATTCCCCCCACGCCACAAAAAGTCTGGACTTTCATTTCTGCTGCCTGCACATATGTATATATGCAAAGTCTTATTGTAGTTGGAAAAAGTACTTATATTCCATATCTTAAAGATTCATTTAAATCTGTGCAGGTCGTCCCAGAGACTTTAGAACCAAGCCTACAATTAGCAGCTGCTGTTCTTGCGCAAGTAAGTATTATCATGTCCTCTCTCCCCACCCCCCTCCGGTCCCTCAAAACCCCATGCAGCCCATCCTATGTCACCTTTAATTTTAAAGTCCTATAAATCTTATTGTAGTCGTAATCTTTAATTCTTTTCTTTTTCCTGGGAGATTATAGGCAATACATTTGAAAACTACAAATCCTTAGCAATCTTGTAGTTTCGTTTCATAGTTTCTTTATCTTAATATGATCGAGTAACAATCTCAATAGATTATTTATGGTATGATTACTAAAGCTTAACCCATCTTCTCTTCTTCTAAAGGCTAAACTTCCAACGTCCGAGATAACAGCAACGATTAATGAGTTTAGGTCCCGCCATCTCTCTGAGCTTACCGAGGTACATAATCTTGGTTTTCCTTCGAATTTATGTATAACTGATTATAGACAATTTGTAGTAGATTTTAGTTTGGTGCTCCTTTCTTAGTCGTGCAGATAACTCTCTTAAATACGTGCTCGAGATATTCTATATTATTATAGGTTTCTAAGTTCTAACAGACTACTATTGTCATATTCGTGTAGTTGTGTGAAGCAAGTGGAAGCTCTCTTGGCTATGGTTATTCTCGGATGAAGACTAAATCTAAATCGTTGCCATTAGATCTTTCGGATGAGGAAGAGTTGGCTGAAGGAACTCTAGCAATATAACCATCTTAACTACCAAAAACAGAGCGATGAATGAAAGGAAGAATAGATGAATATGTACATTGATATTGTACAGCATTTTTTGCATGTTGTCACAGATTGTACAGAGATGTAGAACTGATTTCGAGCAAAAAGAACATCTATTCTGTTTTGTACTTCGGTAGTGTGCTGGAAAGCATAAAAGATTGTGTCGGCTTGGCTTACTATTTTGTTACGTAAATGCAAAACCTTCAACTTGTAATTTAAGCCAGAACTTGTCGCTTAAATGCGGTTTATCTTGGTTCACGTGGTTTGCAGGCTATTGCGTGAGCTCCCCCGGCTGCGGGTTAGTTACGATAAAAAAAAATGAAAGAAGAGAAGAGAAAACAGACTGTAAGAAAAAGAAGGGGGAAAGTAATGTAGATTTGAAACATTAAACAAATAATGATGATGTAAATTCAACTTCTCGTGTTGATTCCTCAATTTTGGATAAGAATCCAGAAAACAGCATAATCAAATGAGTTATTGAACATATATGAACATCACAACCTAGTTTCTAAAGCTCAAGCACCAGGAAGCACATCTGACAGTTCCTAAAGCTTAAGCATGGGAAATCATCTCCTATTTTTACCAAAGGCTTCCTTTTGAGATGGACAACGAGCCCTGCGGCTGCAACCCCTCTAGTAGCTGCAAGGGATAAACGATCAGTAAATCCTGCGGTGCAACATAAAACGGTTTGGTTTCATGACGGAATATCACTATGATTGACACATGGTTTTGTCTAAAAAACAAACAAGTAGCAAACTTACATTACACCGACTTGAGAGTTATGTTTGCTTGGTTTTGCAAAGCACCAAATCTGCCCAATGGGCATAGCAAGTGTTCAACACCAACACCACCAAACCAGTTCCCATCAAGATACAAGCTCTCCAGACTCTTGTTTTTGAATAGTCCAGCTGCAACATACACAATTCCCTTGTCTTTTAAACAAGTTCTTGATAAATTTACCTCTTTGAGGCTGCGTTTTTGTTCCAGAACCCAGCGGAACTCCCTAGCCCACCGAGATTTCAGTCTGACCCCAGTCATATCAAGAGATTTTACCGATGAATTCCAACCCAAAGCACAAGCAACCCTACAAGCACCAGAGATGCCAAGGCGGTATATCCATAAAGTGCTGCTGGCATGTACAAATTCAACCACCTTGGAGATTTTTTCTCCTTGTTCACCAGTCCAAATGTGAACTTCCATGGATCTGTTCCTTGCTAGAACTGCAGAAATGAGTGGGGTTGCTGTGATTGAGTTTGAGTCAAATACTGTGAGTAGCTTCAATGTGGCATTAGCTTCAATCATTTTAGAGAGTTCTTCTGCACCCTTAGATAACTCCGTTAAGTAAAAGAACCATCGAGAAGAAATGAAGTCGGGGGTGGGGTTTTTCTGTTGTTTATATTACCGGAATGGGGTATAATTTGGTATGCCTCATTTTGGTTGGTTTGGTTATCCCTTATTTAAATATTAATTAATCTAAAATAAATTAATAAATAAATGACAAATCACAATATAGGAGTTTGAACTCCTTAACGTTGATCTGAAGCCAGAGTTATGACAACAGCTGAACCATGTATTGTGTTTCCCTGGAAAACTATAAAGTATTAAGCCACAGGCTACACAATTTCGAACAAGAACACAGCATTGTAGCATAATTTCCTAAACATTAGTAGTACTAACTCAAATGTTTGCAATCCAAACAAAACATTAGCTGGGGGTTGATTCTGCATTGGAGTTGGTATTTGTTATCTTCATAATTATTACACAAAAGCTTCTTGACTGCTTCCATTTCTCATTCCATTGCTTAGATCTTCTCCATATATTCATGAATATTTAATTTAGTGGGTGATTTTTTTCTGAATTAATACCTAAATCTTATTTTTCCATTCATTTTGATTGTACGAGAACACCAACTTCTATGCACAGAAAAATAAAGATACACAAGATAAATTGTCCGCTGTGGCTTAGAAAGCTCGCATTAGATTTATTCAGAATATTACATATTGATAACACCATATGCTACACCAAAAGATGAGACATAGAAAGTCTCATTAACAGAGACTATAATTAGTTCAGAGAATAACTTCTTCTAGCATAATATAAAATTAAAGATTTTGTAACTGTTTCATGATCATAACTCAAACTAAACTACATCGAGGACTTCAGAAAAAACCAATGATAGGGGAAATGAAAACATAAAACAAAAATGTAAACATGTTGAGATAGGAAATTACGGAATGGTAAATCGGATTATCTGCTCCCTTAGAATCCTTGAACTACCTTCTTCTTCTCTTTAATTTTAGTTCCTTTTGATCAACGGAGCCCGTCTAGGATACACTCCTTATATTTTATAACTAATTTGGAGAGAATGTTAGAATATAAAATCTTGGAAATGGTCCAGCTTTGTCGACTAGTCACTAGTCGCTGATTAGTCGACAAAATAATAATTAATTAATTAAAAAATATATAGTAATATATATCTTATATATGCGGTTTCCCACAATAAAGGTCTAACGTTTCCATACTTATATGCATATCAAATTAGATATAATAATTATTTTTCTCATTCCATGTACACACAAAGATACGCCGACTATACATATATATAGACTGATTGTCCTGCATTTATATTCAGTTTTAATCAATCAATACATACAAAAATACACATGCTGAGATTAGCATGTTGATTTTTGATGACAGAGAATAGGTTTTTAATATTTTTTGATTCTTTTTCATTTTAAATTTTGATTGGATTTTGCAATAGTGAACCGGCTAGTCGATAAGTCACCTAAGCCACCGACTAGTGGAGAAGTCGACCGATTAGTTGACAATTCGCAAGTTGACCGCTCCAGTCGACTTCCTCAAACCGACTATTCGACTAGTCGAGCACCGTGACAACAATGGTCTGTCCCACTGTTTTTATTTTTTTGGTTTACAATGTGCATCTAATGTTGTGGTAGGTTTGAATTGTCAATTCTCCATATACCTAAGATTCTGTAGTTCTTTGTAGATCCTATAGTACATCCATCACCTAAATTTTTAGTATGTATTGTACTTCTACTGATCTAATTTATGACTTGTGTGATTGTATTTAATCTAGGAACTGAACAGATGGAGTCTACAGTGTCAAGAGGTAATTCTGTGCAGCCCCAGAGGGAGAATGCAAATACAAAACTCAGTGTATCAGAAAATCGGCAGGTTAAAGGATCCCTTCCTAAAGGTTTCTTTGACAACAAAGATGCTGATCTACGTGCACGTGGTATTACACCTGTAAAGCTAGATATCAAGTTAGTTCTTGGATTGATCTTAAAGCTCTTATAAACCATTTGTTATGTAAGCTCTGAAGAAGTAACTGTTAACATTCTGTTTATAATCACCTTTGTTGTGAGGACAAGTGCTTCAAACTAAATTACTTATTACCGTGTCTCGTACACTCAGACCTCCTCCCTTCTATTTAAAACAATTTTTTGTCGGAACTCGGAAATGGATTGACCATGAAAGACTTTAATAAATATTTTACATCTGCAGAAGCCTGAAGAACCTAGGCTAAGGTGTTCTGTTGTACTTATCTTAAAATTTGTTCAAGGTAAAGGTCTCCATGCTTTAGCAAATGGTCGATACTTGATCAAACTTCTATTCATAAATCTGCTGGATGTGAATGGAACTTCGTATAAAATTTCTTGCACGTCGTGGATTTAGAACTACAATACGTAGAAGTTTTTCTCTATATTCAAAATGAGTACAATTCTTCTGTTGGAACGGAGAATGTAGTACAAGCCTTAAGCTACATACATGATATTACCTAACAGATGCTCAGCAAGTCCAGACTCCAGGTCCAGGGTGATGCTTAAAATTAAATTATATATTAATAAAAAAAAGTAGGTAATAGGTTAGAGATTGTATAAGGTATTTTTAAAAGGGACAGTCCTTCCCTAAATGTAGTAGAAGACATAGAGTATAGTTCCAGTCTTACTTTAAATTAATTTCTAAATTTGGTTGGATAAATTAAAGATATTTTGTTCCTGGGTTACGGGATGGATGGTTTACACGCGTCTTATATTCAGAAAATTAATGTAATGCATAATAATAATTCATGATAAGATTTTTTTAATCAATGATGAAGCAGATGAAAAATTAACCATACCTCTCTCTCTCACACACACATGCAGACATCCCTTGTTTTTATAATTATATAAATCTCTTCTCTAAACACTATTTTCTGACAAAATCATGATCAGGGATGAGTACAAGGAATTTGAAAAGTTGATTCAAGAAGACTTGCAGCAAGTTGACAACTGCTTGGAAGAAGAGGAGGTCAGGACTGTTAATCCGTGATTTCTGATGATGCATTGAAGAAGTCTACAACAAATCAGATTGTTAGTTAGTTAGATAAGTATTAGAGTTTTGTTTAAATGTTAACTTAGTTAACTGGATAACCTTTGACTTATCTTTTCAAAACAAACTCTATCTTAGATAAACCTTACATATTTCAAATTCCTTATCTCTCTCAGGTTTATCTCTTTCAAGAAACAAACTAACGGATTACTTGTTTTACACATTCAAATATTTCAAACCTAACCTTATCTTTTATTATCTTTAAAAGAGTTTGAAATACATTATATCCGTTACATGTTTTCTATATAAACCGACTTGATGTTTTTGAGAAACACACAACTCTCTCCACTTTCCATCTTATATCTTTCTGAGAAAAACATCCTCTTAATTACATTCGTTGATTATCCAGTTAATTAAGAGTTTATAGTCGAGTTGTAATCTTTCACATTATTATCTTTGTCTTTGAAAGAAAGGTGTATTGTATCACTTGTCCCGGGTTGTGGGAATATTGATTACAAGATCAAGGCCAAGTAGCTGTGTGCTAGGGAAAGGGTTCTTTCATTCAGGGCCAAGATTGTAATCAAGGAAAGTTTGTAAGTATTTTATTTAAATGGATATAATACATTCTCTATGCTAGTTGACATGGGGACTTGGATGTAGGCCATAGACTAGGTATAGGGGCCGAACCAAGTGAAAAGATTTGGTGTTCTTGCATTAACATATTTCCAGCATTGCATGTTTATATTTCTGCAATTTACATTTTGCTGAATATATAGTATCTGTCTCATTTAGATTCAGCCTGTCTCATTTGCTAAGACAAAAGAGACTGTCTCATTCGTGAACAGTTGCACTTTAACTAATTCTGTTGAGCCTACGAATTTCAAGGACTAATTATAACTATCATCCTTACTGAGTTTTACATCATAAAGACTAATTGAGCTCATAAGATGGCTAAACTTGTTTTAAATTGTTCTTTGCAGTATGATGCAGCTGACACGATAGAAGTAGCCGAGTCTGTCGAACAACGGTAAGTGTTCAATGCTCTGATTGTAATAGTCTTTTGTTATAGGTATACTATTTGCCCAATATCCATATTCAGTATTTTCTCATTGTTTTAATTTCCCTTTTTTATTGTGAGCACAGGACTTATAGGGAGAGGGTGGAGATTTTGAAGAGAAAGAAAATGGAGCTTAAAGCTGCCAAGTCTACCATGCATAGTAGAAGTTCTCAACTTGTTAACAAGGATTCTAGTGACCAAGATTCATCTATTTGATTCTTTTCTTAATGTTTGTGTTGTTGATATATTAGTCTAGTTAAGCAATCATCTGAACGTATTTTTTTTGTTCTTTTTTGATGGACGCCTTACAAGTTGCATTTGAAAGTGAAATCGTTAATTTACCAGATGAGAAGGGTCTTAGGAAAGAATAAAATAGTCAAGATGAAGATTTTACATTTGTAATTCAATTAATAATTTCAATAGCTTGAAAAATATAATATCAGGTCATTTTATGTGTTACATTCAAATGAGCAGAAGCTGGTAGTCAGAAACAAAGTATGACTGCTCAGTTAGAATATAATCTTTTATTTATAGCATAAGTTTAGCAATCTGTACAGGGATCAGTTTCCGTACTCGGCATTGCATCAAAAATCAAAGTGCATATCTAACTCCATACGATCAAAATGCATACAAATACAAGGCTAGTGCAACCATTGATCTGTGGTCGTAGATCAGTATATCAGATATGTATCTGTGCCAGCATTGGTATGTTTTACATATGGTGATCATGGTATTTTAATGTGTTGAAGCTGCTGAAAATGCCTTTGTGCTGCAACCAAATTAGTGGCATCATATTTAGAAGTCCCAGTGTTAACATCTTGTGAGGTGGAAGTTTCGTCATCGAAATCCAAATTATCATCAGGAGCAGAGAGGAGAAGAAAGAAAGTATCCAAAACACAGCCCAGAAGAGGAACAGATACATAATACTTTACTTTAGCTTTCCGTAGAGACATAGCTACTAAGAATTAATGAAGTGCTGCTCACTCTTACAAAAAACAGAAGAATAAAGAGTTTTAAGAATAGCTAGAGAATGAAAGTGTATACATTCGCATATTTCATGTCTAGAATTACAAAAGTCATATTCTATATTCTTTTGTTTTGACGAACTCGACACTCCGTTCTTAGAGGTAAGTTAATAAATTAGAATCATCTTTTTTGAAATGATTAAAATTTAGGAACAAATAAATCTTTTAAATTCTTAATATTAATAGTAAAATAGTTATTTGAAACATTGTAATCACACATTTTATATAGCAAAAAATTGAAAAAACAATATAAATGATATATTTGAAATGTATAATAATATAACATACAAAATAGGATTTGAAAATATTTATTTAGTATATCGAGCACTAAATATACTTGTTAGATATTAACCTAAAAACTAATGTAAGAACAGATATATTTTTTAAATATATAAGCAGGAATAATACTACAATTTAAAATAAAAATTTAATATTACGATTTATAATTTATCGAAAAAAATCAAACGATTTACGGGTAATTAACAGGCCATGGGCCAATTTCCTAATCATGATTTTAGGTTGGAACTAGAAGTTAGTCGTGTAGTATATACAACAAAGAAATTTAATACTCGTCTCGTCCTTGGCAAAAATTAAAAAAGAAAAGAAAAAAAAGTAAACACTCCAATTGAAAAAATATAGTAATTAATCTTCTGTGTATTAACTTAACTGTCCAATTTATTGTCATAATGCCTTTTTATTTGTATTGCTACAGTTAATGTCTATGCTTCAGTAATTAATCCCAAACATGCTAACACGCTTATAAGGTAATTTTGGTCCTTATTGTTTTTGTTTACTTGCTCTAATCATATCACAAATATAGTAACATTTCAAAGATCAATTTTTCAACTATTACCACTTTTAAGATAAATAGGATGATTTCTCTCATGCTATTAGTAAGTACTAAAGTCTGTTTTGAATGTGAACCATTGAAAATGAGATAATACTTCACCTGCATTAAAAAAAAATAACAGAAATTATTACTAAGTCTAATTTTAATGTATATTATTTAAAATGAACTTTTAAAGGATGACAAATGAAATCGCTTATTATTACTCAAGTAATAGTTACATTTGTGAAAACAATCTGCGATTAATACAAATAATCAAACAAGTGTGTGTGAGTAAACGAAATCAAACGGAGGAAGAAAAGATATAAACAGAAGAGAGATCCTCGAGTCCAGTTGAAACTGTCTCCTTAAAGCTATTTCGCCTCTCACCGTATGTGCGAGTCGATAGCCTCCCAGGATAAAACGAGGTAGCGGCGGCGTTACGGATAACGAGCACCTTCAGCGAGCTTGAACGGGCACGAAACTATCACCGAGAGAGAGAGATTTGTGTTTAGAGACGAATATGTTTTTGGTGTGTCTAACCCTAACGCCTTAGAGGTGTTTATATAGGTGTAGATAGACTTGTGCGCTACTCTTTTCCATAATTAAATATCATTAATTATGGAATCGGTGTAATACTTGCAAGCTACTCTATTCCATAAATAATCTGAAACAGAATCAGATTGAATATATCAAGACATACACCATATCAATTAATCTGAAACAAAATCAAATTAATTTATGCCATAATATTTGAGCCAAATTCTAATGGAAAATAATAATTTCCATTATTAAGAGAATATCATCATATCTCACACATCTTTTAGTCATAATGCTCAAAAATATGACTTACCAATATGGGACTTATACCCATATTTTCCAACAATCCCCCACATGGGTGAGATTGGTAATCTTAGTAGCACACACCAGACAGACAGACAGACAGACACGGAGTTTGACTTGGTGATAGTTTCTTCGATCAGATATAGCATACGATAGGTAGAGAATGCTCCTTGAACCTTCGCTCGAGTAAGCATACCGACTTTACTGGTAGACAGTAGACGTGCTTGTCCTTGAACTGTTCGACCGTTTATGTAAACGATGATATACTTATCACTATATCGTTTCTGACTCGTTCAGCTCTCATGAATATGTCCATTTTGGCCATGGAACATCGTCCTGGTTCTGCAGAAGTTTCTAAAGAATTGTGCCTCGCAATTCTCCTTTGAAGCGGCCCCACTTCTCTCCCACATAGGTGATCTTTATCTTATAGAGTAACCCGCGTTTACTCAACTGAATTCCATGCGTTCACTCCTGAGCTCCACGTATTCATCAAAGATCATTAAAGGCTCAAAGCTTAACCTCGTACCTTACGGGTCTCACTGTTTCCTCATCATAGGAACAGGCCAGGGGTTACCCCCACAGTGATTTGGTCATCATGATTTAGTTGTCCCATTGAACCAAGTTCTTGGGATCTCCAGTCAGCAATGGTTGGGTGTCCACCATGATGCCGTTAAGCAATAGGCTTAAGGCCCATCCCTCTCGATGATTTCTCAACCACTTCTCTTGATAACCCTTTGGTTAGTGGATCCGCGATATTATCCTTTGACGGTATATAGTCAATAGTGATAATTCCGGTTGAGATCAATTGTCTAATGGAACTGTGTCGTCGTCGTATATGACGAGACTTTCCATTATACATCGTGCTCTGTGCTCTGCCAATAGCGGATTGACTATCACAGTGAATCCCTATTGCAGTTACAGGCTTTGGCCATCTTGGAATATCCTCCAGAAACTGACGTAGATATTCAGCCTCTTCGGCGCATTTATCTAGTGCCACAAACTCAGCTTCCATCGTGGAATGAGTTATCACCGTTTGTTTTGAGGATTTCCATGATATTGCCGCTCCAGCTAATGTAAACACATAGCCACTCGTAGACTTAAGTGCTTTCTTGCTAGATATCCAATTTGCGTCAGTATATCCTTCTAATACTGCTGGGTATCTGCCATAGTGCAGTCCATAGTCTCGAGTTCCCCTCAAGTACCTTAGTACCCTTATAATCGCTTTCCAGTGATCAGCTCCCGGATTACTCGTAAACCTCCTCAACTTGCTAATTGAGTATGCAATGTCTGGTCTTGTACAACTCATGAGGTACATCAGACTACCAATTATCCTCGAGTATTCCAATTGGGAAACAGCTACACCTTTGTTCTTGGATAGGTGCAAAGTCATATCTACAGGTGTCCTAGCTTTCTCAAAGTCATCCTTAAGAAACTTCTCAAGGATCTTGTCAACATAATGTGGTTGACTTAATGCGAGACCCTCTGATGTTCTAGAAATTTGAATTCCCAGAATTACATTTGCTAGTCCCATATCTTTCATGTCGAACCTTGATTTCAACATGTCCTTTGTAGATTTGATAACTTTATCATTGCTTCCAGCAATAAGTAGATCATCTACATATAGTGTCATCATGACATAGCCATTGTCATTCTCCTTGACATAGCTGTTCTCGTTATCCTTGTAATAGGCACAGCTATCACATTCATTGATTTTGAAACCATTGGCCAGCACGACCTCATCAAATTTTTCATGCCATTTCATAGGCGCTTGTTTCAAACCATACAATGATTTCACCAATCTACACACTTTCCTTTCTTGTCCTGGGACAACAAACCCTTCAGGTTGTTCCATATAGATTTCTTCATCTATGTCTCCATTTAGGAAAGCTGTTTTCACATCCATTTGATGTACAGTTAGATTACGCATTGCAGCAATAGCAAACATCATCCTTATGGACGTTATTCTCGTTACAGGAGAATATGTATCAAAGTAATCAAGGCCTTTTTGTTGCTTGTATCCTTTAATTACAAGTCTGGCCTTATACTTATCAATAGTGCCATCAGTTTTCAACTTCTTCTTGAAAACCCACTTGCTACCTAATGGTTTGCAACCAGTTGGCAAGTCCACTAATTCCCAAGTATGATTTTGCATAATTGAATCAACTTCATTCTTGATGGCCTCTTTCCACATAGGTCCATCAGGTGAGGTAACCGCCTCCTTATAAGTTTTTGGGTCACCTTCTTCGAGCAAATAGGTCATAAAATCAGACCCATAGGATTTCTCCGTTCGTTGTCTTTTGCTCCTTCTCACTACCCCCACATTTTCGTCTTCACTTTCGTCACTCTCATTATCGTCATCTACAGACTCATGAGATCGTTTAGACGTCGTAGGTTGTTGGTTTCCTGGATTACAGGGAAACATCGTCTCAAAAAATGAGACATTTCTTGATTCCATAATGGTATTCTTTTGAATATCAGGAATCTTGGATTCATGAACAAGAAACCGATATGCAGTGCTGTGTGGAGGATATCCGATGAAGACACAATTCACAGTCTTAGGACCTATCTTCACCTTCTTCGGTGTAGGGATCAGTACCTTTGCAACGCACCCCCACACTTTCAGGTGTTGGTAACTTGGTTTCTTTTTCTTCCACATTTCATAAGGACTTACATCCTTATTCTTGCGCATCGTAATATTTAAAATATTATTTGCGCTTAAGATGGCTTCTCCCCACATCGATTGTGGGAGCCCAGAGCTTAACAACATCGCATTCATCATCTCTTTCAGAGTGCGATTCTTCCTTTCAGCCACACCATTTGACTGAGGGGAGTATGGTGCAGTGACCTCATGGATTATACCATGTTGTGAACAGAATTCCCCAAACGGTTCAACATATTCACCTCCACGATCACTTCGTATCGTTTTGATTTTCTCAGTTTGTTGTGTCTCAACTTCTTCCTTATAGATTTTAAATTTATCTATAGCTTCGTCTTTGCTTTTCAACAAATATACATAGCAGTATTTTGTACAATCATCAATGAATGTAATAAAATACTTGTTTCCTCCTCTTGTTGGAGCGAATTTTAAATCACATATGTCGCTATGTATTAGGTCTAGCACTTTGGTGTTCCTTTCCACACGTTTAAATGATGATCTCGTTAATTTTGCCTCAACACAAGTCTCACACTTATGTTTTGGATCGATAGTAAGTTTAGGTATGTATTCTTTTGCACTTAAACGTCGTAAAGTGTCATAATTTACATGTCCTAATCTAGCATGCCATAAATTAGGAGACTCAAGCAAGTAAGCAGAAGAATTCTTCATTTCATTATCGTCCTTAACGGACATTACATTGAGCTTAAAAAGCCCATCAGTTAAATAACCCTTGCCTACAAACATACCACTCTTAGACAAAATAACTTTATCTGACTCTATTACAATGCGAAAGCCATGCTTATTCAACAGAGAACCAGACACAAGGTTCTTGCGAATATCAGGCACATAAAGTACATTCTTCAAAGTCAGATTCTTCCCAGAGGTCATCTTCAGGATCACCGTGCCTTCACCCTCAATGGTAGAAGTTGCTGAATTCCCCATGTAGAGTTTCTCACCAGCATCGGAAGCTTTGAGGCTAGAGAAAACCGCCTTGTCTGAGCAAACATGCCTAGTAGCACCAGTATCAATCCACCATTCACGTGGATTAGAACCGACCAGGTTCACTTCAGAGACCGTAGCACAGAGGTCTATGTCACCCATCTCCTTGGAGATATTCTCTACCATGTTTGCTTCTTTCTTCTTGTTGGGCTTCTTGGGCTTCTTGCAGTCAGAAGACCTATGACCAACTTTATCACAGTTGTAGCACTTCCCTTGAAATTTCGACTTCGAAATCCCTCCCTTGGGTGCCAGCTTTGCCCCTTTACCAGAATTAGCCTTCTTGGGCTTGGAGCTTTGAGCATGCTCCACCATGTTTGCCTTCTCAGTGGCAACGTTAACTTTCTTCTCGGACCCTCTGTTGTCTTCTTCAATACGAAGTCTAACAATAAGATCCTCCATAGACATCTCCTTTCGCTTGTGCTTAAGGTAGTTCTTGAAATCTTTCCATCCAGGTGGAAGCTTTTCAATAACAGCAGCAACTTGGAAAGACTCACTTATGACCATTCCCTCAGCATGAATGTCATGAATGATCACCTGCAGTTCCTGCACCTGACTGACCACAGTCTTAGAGTCTGCCATCTTATAATCAAGAAAGCGGCCAACAATCCACTTCTTTGCCCCAGCGTCCTCGGTTTTATACTTATGGTCAAGTGACTCCCATAAGACCTTAGATGTTGGTTTTGCGCTGTATACGTTATACAACGAGTCAGACAAACAATTTAACACATAGTTCCGACAGATGTAGTCGGAGTGCTTCCAAGCATCAGCAGCATACACAGTCTGCATGTTACTCTCAGCAGTGAGCAACGGTGGTTCTTCCTTAAGGAAGCGATCCATATGCAACGTGGTCAGATAAAAGTGCATCTTTTGTTGCCAACGTTTGAAGTTCGTTCCGTTGAACTTCTCAGGTTTTTCAGCATGTGCAGCAGGCACAGTTGGCATAACAGGTGCAGCAGGCACCACGGGTGGAACAGATGGTACGTGCGTCTGTACTACAGGTGTATGCACACCAGTAGGCACCGCATGTATGATCGGAGGAGTGAATCCTACCGATATCTGTCCAAGAGGAACACTAAACTGTCCAATGACAGTGTGTCCCACAGGCACATGTCCCGAAGGCACATGTCCCGAAGGCACATGTCCAACAGGCGTTTGACCCCCATCAGATCGTACGATCCGTGCGTTAGGGTTAATCGGCTGCTGGTGAACCCCATCAGATCCAGTGATCTGTGCGTTGGGATCAGCCGTCATGTTCATCGAATCGTTCACAGTTTGGTTCTCCATCGATCTGTTACTCAACAAAACAAGCAGATACAGATGTATCAGTCACAGATGTATATAAAATAAATAGCTTTAAGATTGTGAAAACAATCTGCGATTAATACAAATAATCAAACAAGTGTGTGTGTGAGTAAACGAAATCAAACGGAGGAAGAAAAGATATAAACAGAAGAGAGATCCTCGAGTCCAGTTGAAACTGTCTCCTTAAAGCTATTTCGCCTCTCACCGTATGTGCGAGTCGATAGCCTCCCAGGATAAAACGAGGTAGCGGCGGCGTTACGGATAACGAGCACCTTCAGCGAGCTTGAACGGGCACGAAACTATCACCGAGAGAGAGAGATTTGTGTTTAGAGACGAATATGTTTTTGGTGTGTCTAACCCTAACGCCTTAGAGGTGTTTATATAGGTGTAGATAGACTTGTGCGCTACTCTTTTCCATAATTAAATATCATTAATTATGGAATCGGTGTAATACTTGCAAGCTACTCTATTCCATAAATAATCTGAAACAGAATCAGATTGAATATATCAAGACATACACCATATCAATTAATCTGAAACAAAATCAAATTAATTTATGCCATAATATTTGAGCCAAATTCTAATGGAAAATAATAATTTCCATTATTAAGAGAATATCATCATATCTCACACATCTTTTAGTCATAATGCTCAAAAATATGACTTACCAATATGGGACTTATACCCATATTTTCCAACAACATTTACTTGGAAAGTGTGCTTATTCTTTTTAAATTTGGATTGTTATAACTTAACATGTGAAACAAATTGAATGTTCTTAGGAAGTTGAATAAGATTTCTCTGCTAGAAAATCTTCGTCATGTGAAGCGTATACGCAAGAGGTGTGTTGAAGGTCTGTACTTAAACCCATATACGAACATATATAGTATCATATGCCTGCTTTGTGGGTTTATTGTAGAGATATATCGAAGTTAGAATCTGTTATGCTTTAGGAGATCAATGTGCCGACTGAATTAGGAACTTTTCACTTTTAATCTGAGTACTAATGGAGCTTGCTTTCTTATGATTGTCAAATGATTGTCCGACTTCTCATGATAGTGGCCAGTTGGAAGACATACCCGGTGATATAGCCGAGCTTATAGAATCATACCAATTGAGTACATTTATTATAAAAGTAGATCACCTTAAATTCTATAAATTTTTTATTGTTATATTTTGTAACAACCCGCACTTCCGGACTATTAAATTCTAAATCGAAAACTAAAAATAAAATATATTATTACTCGATAATTCTAATAGATCACGAAATTCAAAGCAGCGGTCAAACTCAATAATCAAAATCATAAAAATAGAGACGCAGCTCCACAAATCCGATAATAATTGTCTAACAGATAATTAAATTTATTCTCTAAAAACAAAATCTTTATTCTAATTCAAATAGCACAAAACGAAGCAGCACAGATCTCCACATAGTTCTCATTCCTTAATCTTAATATGCTCCAAATTCCGAACCTGAAATGTTAAAAGGGGTGAGCTACACAGCTCAGCAAGTACAAATTGACTAACTTTTAAACAGAAAAACAATGGGTGTTTTGATAAAACGATTTTTCTTAAAACAATAATAATTTTGTAAAACATTTTCTAAAATAAATCCAACCCAAAGTTTTATATTTTAAAATTCAGAATTTAAAACAGAACAGAGCAGAATTTATAACAGTACAGATTTTATAACAGATCTGAGCAGAATAAAACAGAACGAAACGATAATTCTTATAAATACCACAGTCTTGATCTACGGCCACACTTTGCCAGTAGCCGGCATCTAATTCTTATTCTTATTCTTTATACCACACTTTGCCAGTGGTCGGCATCTAAAGTTCAATAATTACGCGCCCTTAATAGGTATCTAAAGTTGCACACTTGTGCGCCTACTAAGGGTATCTAAGGCTAGTTCCGGAACTATAGCGTAAATTACGAACGGTTCGAAAACGTAGAGACTGGGTTCTAAAATTCACAAATACTTATATCTTATAATTTCGAAATCAAAGTTTTTATATCTTATATGAAATTAAAAACAGAACTGAAATATCTTTTCGGAAATTTAAAAGTAAGTCAAAAGGTACTTACTTCAAAGCCTGACCAGATCTGAATTTACTCTTTTTGACCCTCTAAACGATATTTTCTTGAAAAACACGAAACACGAAAGCTGAAGATAACGAAAAGACCTTTCTGAAAAGTCCAGAATCACTGAATTCTGACTTACGATGAATTTTCTACGAATTTTACAAGACAGCTGATTTTTGCTGAGAAAGTCCTACGAATTTTAATGATAAAAACAAGGAATACGAATATGGTGTATTTATAACGATACAAAACCCTATATCTTAACTACAAGTTATCCATATTAGAATTGGATCCAAATTTTAGGCCCTTTAGTCTAATTCAATTTTAAATCCTAGTCCTTATCTAATTTTAATCTTTTTTATTCTATTATTCTTTTATTAATCGAATTCTAAAAAAAATTACGGGATATTACATACTACCCTCCTTAAAAAGAATTTGGTCCCCAAATTCATAACAAACCTATACGTCTACTCTCGCTAATCTCCTATAGGACAAACTTAAACTATGGTCCACAAGATCGAATCCTAGGGAATGTACTAGTCCCATAACTAACACACACCGAAGAACAGCCTGCTCTGATACCAACTGTAACAACCCGCACTTCCGGACTATTAAATTCTAAATCGAAAACTAAAAATAAAATATATTATTACTCGATAATTCTAATAGATCACGAAATTCAAAGCAGCGGTCAAACTCAATAATCAAAATCATAAAAATAGAGACGCAGCTCCACAAATCCGATAATAATTGTCTAACAGATAATTAAATTTATTCTCTAAAAACAAAATCTTTATTCTAATTCAAATAGCACAAAACGAAGCAGCACAGATCTCCACATAGTTCTCATTCCTTAATCTTAATATGCTCCAAATTCCGAACCTGAAATGTTAAAAGGGGTGAGCTACACAGCTCAGCAAGTACAAATTGACTAACTTTTAAACAGAAAAACAATGGGTGTTTTGATAAAACGATTTTTCTTAAAACAATAATAATTTTGTAAAACATTTTCTAAAATAAATCCAACCCAAAGTTTTATATTTTAAAATTCAGAATTTAAAACAGAACAGAGCAGAATTTATAACAGTACAGATTTTATAACAGATCTGAGCAGAATAAAACAGAACGAAACGATAATTCTTATAAATACCACAGTCTTGATCTACGGCCACACTTTGCCAGTAGCCGGCATCTAATTCTTATTCTTATTCTTTATACCACACTTTGCCAGTGGTCGGCATCTAAAGTTCAATAATTACGCGCCCTTAATAGGTATCTAAAGTTGCACACTTGTGCGCCTACTAAGGGTATCTAAGGCTAGTTCCGGAACTATAGCGTAAATTACGAACGGTTCGAAAACGTAGAGACTGGGTTCTAAAATTCACAAATACTTATATCTTATAATTTCGAAATCAAAGTTTTTATATCTTATATGAAATTAAAAACAGAACTGAAATATCTTTTCGGAAATTTAAAAGTAAGTCAAAAGGTACTTACTTCAAAGCCTGACCAGATCTGAATTTACTCTTTTTGACCCTCTAAACGATATTTTCTTGAAAAACACGAAACACGAAAGCTGAAGATAACGAAAAGACCTTTCTGAAAAGTCCAGAATCACTGAATTCTGACTTACGATGAATTTTCTACGAATTTTACAAGACAGCTGATTTTTGCTGAGAAAGTCCTACGAATTTTAATGATAAAAACAAGGAATACGAATATGGTGTATTTATAACGATACAAAACCCTATATCTTAACTACAAGTTATCCATATTAGAATTGGATCCAAATTTTAGGCCCTTTAGTCTAATTCAATTTTAAATCCTAGTCCTTATCTAATTTTAATCTTTTTTATTCTATTATTCTTTTATTAATCGAATTCTAAAAAAAATTACGGGATATTACATATTTTAGAGATGAAACTATTATTGTAATTACCTGTCCAATTCTTTTTCCAAAGTATTGTGATCCTTTAGATTACTAAAACGGTTTGTTCCTATAAATATCAATTTAATTCCTTCTTTAGTTTTTGTTTTTCAATGGAATGTATTCTTTGATTCCGGTACATATTAACTATTGACTAGTTTTATTACTGTAAATTGTGTTTCCTACTGTCTTCTTTACCTCTGTGAGTTCTCAGGACTTCTTCTAGTCTCTTACAGTTTTACTTGTTTTTATATTAATGTAATTATCCTACACCACACGTGGGAATCGATTTGGTCAAGGCCTTGAGAATAGGTGTAGTTATACATTCTTTTTTCAAGATTTATTGATGTACTTGTTGCAGACTTTTCCTCCTGTTCTCTGATTGTAAAATATTGCATCTTCATGACCTTGAGAATCAAGTTTTCCTATCTATCCACTTTTCTATTATTTATTCCACATTATATCGTATCAGTAGTTTATTCTGGTATTTAATGGTGTCTTTTTACCAGGCAAGCAGATAATTTTTGAACAATGAAATAATAGTGTTACATATCTGCTAAACTACTAAATTGTTAAACTACTAGAAATAGTCTATTTATTCTACTAAATTACGACCACATGTTATTCTATTATTTTTATTATAAAATTATAATCATTATATATTTATATAAATATTTTAAAAATATAATATAACTTGATAAATAAAAATTTAAAATATTAAAGGAACGGATTTATGCTAGTATATATAAAACTACAAACTATTAGTTTGAGTAATATCAACTTTTGTCTGATATAATAACATTCATAAAATAAATGCCCTTTCTTTGTCTTTACCGTTCAACTTGACAGAGTTATTTTAAAAATTAATTTGCAAGTATTAACAACAATTGTTAAGTAACAATCGTCGTTGTATCCCAACAGAGGCCCTCATATTAATAAGCCCTGCGCCTTGGACTGCTGGGCCTGCATAAGTACTCTTAATAAAATAAAAGTTTTCACTGCAAGAAAAATGATTTATTGAGGTTGTTAAGCCTCACAACCCAGTCAGATACAACCAACTTTAATGTAAGTTTGCTACTTGTTTGTTTTTTAGACAAAACCATGTGTCAATCATAGTGATATTCCGTCATGAAACCAAACCGTTTTATATTGCACCGCAGGATTTACTGATCGTTTATCCCTTGCAGCTACTAGTGGGGTTGCAGCCGCAGGGCTCGTTGTCCATCTCAAAAGGAAGCCTTTGGTAAAAATGGGAGATGATTTCCCATGCTTAAGCTTTAGGAACTGTCAGATGTGCTTCCTGGTACTTGAGCTTTAGAAACTAGGTTGTGATGTTCATATATGTTCAATAACTCATTTGATTATGCTGTTTTCTGGATTCTTATCCAAAATTGAGGAATCAACACGAGAAGTTGAATTTACATCATCATTATTTGTTTAATGTTTCAAATCTACATTACTTTCCCCCTTCTTTTTCTTACAGTCTGTTTTCTCTTCTCTTCTTTCATTTTTTTTTATCGTAACTAACCCGTAGCCGCTACCTTTCGGGTGCGTACTGGATAAACCCTACGAGTTCACGCAATAGCCTGCAAACCACGTGAACCAAGATAAACCGCATTTAAGCGACAAGTTCTGGAGATATAATCATAAATTCCCTTTACGGGGATTCTTTTATAATTTTCTCTTGCATAAAGTTCAATTGCAGAATGTAAGATACATATAATATTTTTCTACAATCGTCTTGAAAATCGGCCAGCAAAATAATGTTGGACAAAGAATTTTTTTTTTCAATTGACACTAGTATTCCAAAAGTTTAATCAATTTGTATTAGTTTGATTAACTCTATATAAATTCTTACTTTGATGGTATATATATGTTTTTTTATATTCTTACAACCCAACTTCAAATTTTAATTATTTTAGTACAACTCAAAAGATGGAGCATTCGGCAAAAATATTATATTGATATTATATTTCGATTTCAATATCATAGTATAATTAAAAAAGGGAATTTATAAAAAATATTACTTTTTGTAAAATTATTTGCAATTTTACTAACTTCTTAAAAGATTTGCAAAAATACTATTTTTTTCTGAAAATATTTACAAAAATACGAAGTTGCATAATATGTTGCAATTAATAATCTTTATTAATAAGCGAAACCTCCTTTCAAGTGCTACTTGGTTTCACTTATTTTTTGGTACCACCACCTTTTGGTTTAACTTTTCATGATTCATGTTATAACTCTAACTCTAATTTTATTATTATTATATTTTTCGATTCCTATATGACTTATAATTCTATATATATATATATTATTTTTACCCGTTTTTCTTTATTAATAATTTTTTTAAGTGGTACTTTGTTTTTACTTATTTTTTGGTTCTATCACCTTTTATTTTTTTATTTTTATGATTCATGGTGTAACTCTAAGTGTAATATTTTTATCCTTTTTGATTCTTATATGACTTATAATTGTATATGTATTATTTTTACCCGTTTTTCTTTATTAATAAACGAAACATATTCACTTATTTTTTAGTTCCACCACCTTTTGGTTTCACATTTTATAACTTCAAATATATTATTTTTATCCTTTTTTATTCCTATATGACTTATGATTGTATATGTATTATTTTTACTCATTTTTAATTTTTTATAAGCCATAATTTTTTTATTATTTTTATAGGTTTGAATCCTATTTTTAATTATATTTTAAAATAAATAAGTTCATAAATTGGCTCAACTAAATAGGTTCCGAGAAATATAAACCACGACCAAGTAAATAGGCCTTGTGTTTAAATTGAATTTTTTTAATTTTTCAATTTGTTGGTAGAATTCCATTTTAATAAAATTGTATGAATATTATAAAAAATTGTATTTTGGTTTCACCACTTGAAAATAATAAAATTGTTCAAACCGTAATATGATTACAATTCTATTTTCATAGAACTCCAACTATTTCTTGATAGGATACCTGGTTTCATCTTAGTATGATTACGCCGTATTTTGGTTTCAACCCTATAGTTTTCTTTCATGTAGAGTCTGATGTTGTTTAAAAAAAATATAGATTGGAATCATATTATAATTACGATATTTCTATTTTTTGTAGAATTCTTTTTTATTTTTTATTAAAATAATAAAATGGAATCCTTTAAACAGTGTTATTATTAATTAATAAGGAAATCATTTTTTAAGGGATACTTTGGTTTCACCTCTTTTCGGTTTTACGAACTTTTGGTTTCACCTTTTTTTAAATCTTACTATAGCTCTAAATATACCATTTTTATTCTTTTTTATTCTTTTTTATTCATATATGACTTATAATTCTATATGTAATACTTTACCCGTTTTTTGATTCTTATGTACCACATATTTATATTGTTTTTATATAAACAAAATCGTATATACATTGTAATTTCTAGATTCATACCTACATAATGCTATTTTAACACCAAATGCAAATTTATACATACATAATGAATATTTTATTAAAAAAAATTATGCAATCACAAACTATATAAAAACACAAATTCAGCTAATAATAAGAAATTTAATATGCAATTACTTAGTGCTGTTTATTTAATTTTTTGTTAAATTATCCATCAATCGTGTCGCGACTAAAGTTTTAATGTAAAATATTAGTTATGTCTTTTTGAACAAATAAATACATAATAACGTTGAGTTTGTTGTTATAATAAGATTTGAATTCATGAAAGCTACATTAATAACCTTTATTAATAAGCGAAACCTCCTTTCAAGTGCTATTTGGTTTCACTTATTTTTTGGTACCACTACCTTTTGGTTTCAATTTTCATGATTCATGTTATAACTCTAACTCTAATTTTATTATTATTATATTTTTCGATTCCTATATGACTTATAATTCTATATATATATATATATATATATATATTATTTTTACCCGTTTTTCTTTATTAATAAATTTTTTAAGTGGTACTTGTTTTTCACTTATTTTTTGGTTCTATCACCTTTTACTTTTTTTGTTTTTATGATTCATGGTATAACTCTAAGTGTAATATTTTTATCCTTTTTGATTCTTATATGACTTATAATTCTATATGTATTATTTTTACCTGTTTTTCTTTATTAATAAACGAAACATATTTACAAAATAGTTCCACCACCTTTTGGTTTCACATTTTATAACTTCAAATATATTATTTTTATCCCTATATGACTTATAATTGTATATGCATTATTTTTACTCATTTTTAATTTTTTATAAGCCATAATTTTTTTATTATTTTTATAGGTTTGAATCCTATTTTTTTTATTATATTTTTAAAATAAATAAGTTCATATATTGACTCAAATAAATAGGTTCTGAGAAATATAAACCACGACCAAGTAAATAGGCAATCTGTTTAAATTGAAATTTTTTTATTTTTCAATTTGTTGGTAGAATTCCATTTCAATAAAATGGTATGAATATTATAAAAAATTATATTTTGGTTTCACCACTTGAAAATAATAAAATTGTTCAAACCGTAATATGATTACAATTCTATTTTCGAAGAACTCCAAACTATTTCTTGATAGGGTACTTGGTTTCATCTTAGTACGGTTACGCCGTATTTTGGTTTCAACCCTATAGTTTTTTTTCATGTAGAGTTCTATGTTGTTTTTAAAAAAATATAGATTGGAATCATATTATAATTATGATATTTCTATTTTTTGTAGAATTCTTTTTTATTTTTTTAGTAAAATAATAAAATGGAATCCTTTAAACAGTGTTATTATTAATTAATAAGGAAATCATTTTTAAGGGATATTTTGGTTTCACCTCTTTTCGGTTTTACGAACTTTTGGTTTCACCATTTTTTAAATCTTACTATAACTCTAAATATACCATTTTTATTCTTTTTTATTCATATATGACTTATAATTCTATATGTAATACTTTACCCGTTTTTTGATTCTTATGTACCACATATTTATATTGTTTTTATATAAACAAAATCGTATATACATTGTAAATTCTAGATTCATACCTACATAATGCTATTTTAGCACCAAATGCAAATTTATACATACATAATGAATATTTTATTAGAAAAAATTATGCAATCACAAACTATATAAAAACACAAATTCAGCTAATAATAAGAAACTTAATATGCAACTACTTAGTGTTGTTGATTTAATTTTTTGTTAAATTATCCATCAATCGTTAATGTAAAATATTAGTTATGTCTTTTTGAACAATAGATACATAATAACGTTGGGTTTGTTATTATAATAAGATTTGAATTAATGAAAGCTACATATAATTTAAAAGTGAAAATTGCAATAATCATACAATTTTATTTATTATATATTTTAATAAAAAAATTTAATAAATTTTTATAATAATTATTAAATATTGATATTTTGATGTGGAAGCCTTGTCCTATGAAAAAATAATTGGTGTTTGTTTATTTTTTAATTCCTGTGGAGAGCAATGTGACCTTGTCGTTTCTAGTTAGTATCACGTTTCCAACACTAAACTCATTACGATCGATCGAGAGCTTGCTAGCAGGCTTCTGTCTTGAACAATTTCGCTTAGTTCATAGCTATAGAAATTATGAAATGCTTCTCTCTTATTTCATCAAACTTTTTAAACCCACAGTGGACTTGAAAATAGAAAACAGTAGTACATATTTAGACTTGCAAGCAACAGATCCAATTCAATTTTCTCTAAATGCAATATAATTAGCCATAGCAATCAAAGGTGCAGCCTTATCAGAATCAAATCCAACAACCTGATCAATAGCTTCCTTGTTCAACTTATGAGCAAACTGTTTTGATTTGTGAATCCCAATGAGTTTAGGATATGTTGTCTTATCCGCTACCAAATCTTTGCCTGCCGTTTTCCCTAATTGTTTGGAAGACTTTGTAACATCAAGAATATCATCCACCACTTGAAACAACAATCCAATACACCTCGCGTATTTTCTCAATTTCTCAACTTGCTCTTCATTTCCACCTCCTAAAATTGCCCCCATTACAACCGAAACTTCCAGTAACGCTGCGGTTTTGTTACGATGAATAAACTCCAAATCTTTTAATCCTAGATTAGAATCACCTTCGGAACATACATCTACAATCTGCCCTGCAATTAGTCCTTGAGCTCCACTTGCCTTGGCTAGCTCAACTAATATTCGGACAACTTGAGCAGAAGAAACTCCTTTCGTCTTAGTAGCAACAAGGTGAAAAGCGAGGGCTAACATAGCGTCTCCAGCCAGAACAGCAACGTTTTCACCGTAAACTTTGTGGTTAGTAGGCTTGCCACGTCGGAGATCATCGTTGTCCATACAAGGGAGATCATCGTGCATGAGTGACATAGTGTGGATCATCTCCACTGCACATGCGGAGGGCATGGCAGTAGACTCATGTCCTCCCAAAAGCTCACAGGCGGCAATACTTAATATGGGACGGATACGTTTGCCACCTGCAAGGAGAGAGTAACGCATTGACTCTTGAATTTTGATAGGGTCTCCGAGTGAAACAGCAGTGTCTAAGGCATTGTTAACAGAAATGGCCTTTTCCAGCATATAAGACTTGAAATCGAATGTGGAAGGTGTGAGTGATGGGTCGGAAACTGTTTTAGTACTGATAGGGACCGAAAGAGAAGAAGAAGAAGAAGAAGAAGAAGAAGAAGAAGAAGGCATAATTTTTTTGGATTGAGAAAAAGGCCGGTTTGATGATGAGTAGAGTCGTCTATGATGCACAAGTTTAGAAGTTGATTTGTGTTTAACATATGAATTGTGAAAAAGGGTTGCGTTTGTGGTTATGCTGAGGTTCATGACAGTCGCCATTCTGAGATGTATTGAAATTCTCTGGTAAAGAAATTGTACCTATGGGATGGGAAGATGTAGGAAGTGACTGAACTGGCGTCCACATACGTTCAGGTGGCATATTTTGATTTACGGGGCTATCGCCGTACACACACATGCAAGTTTCATTTTCTTTATTTGAAACTTTACTCCCAAGTCAATATATGACATATGTATTTCAATCAAAAAAGTCATATGTATTTTAAAAATATAATATAACTTAATAAATAAAAATTTAAAATAATAATCGAAACCCGTGCATCGCACGGGATTTATGCTAGTATAAATTAAGTCATAGGTATCAGAAGCTCACCGGCATAGTCTTGCCCACAGAGGAAGACTCGACAACTCTTGGGCACTGTCATAGTCATGTCCTTTAGTATATCAGTATCAGGCTCACTTCTTCCATTCTGACCCAGCTTCAGGCTTATACCTTCTGTCTTTCCAGAACCCAAACATATATTCTGATTGGGTACTTCTAAAATACAATGCGCCAAATAGTACTGCACAACCCTAAATTACATACATGTCACTTAATTCAAGTAACTAAAAACAATGTTCTGCTCCCACTAAAATACATACAAATACTGTATATAATTCATGAACTAAACGGAGATACTTCCGCCCATTCACCGGAAAAAAATAACCAAACAGCCCCTAAAAACTCCAAAGCTAACCACTTTTTGTTGGAATAATCTTAAATTTAGTTATTAATTATTTGTTTATGTAATTATTAGATATTTTAGATATTTAGCAATAGATTAATTATTAGAGAAAAATATTATTTTAGAATTATTTAGTAGTGGGGTAGTGGAGTAAATTATGGACATGTAATTTATCCATTAATTAGTAGTGGTTAGTTTGGGTAGTAGTTAGTTTTAATATGTTTGTAAAGCCTATATAATGGTTAGTTTACCTTTAGTTTTAAAAGGGAAAAAGTAAACAAGAAATATAGCAGCACAAGTTCTCTGCAAAATGTAGGTGTCCCTTTTTTCTCTAAGTTTTTACAACACTTTTTCTCCCCTTTTGCACTACTTTTTGTTGTAAGTATAGTAAAAGTGTTACCTGAAATTAAGATTACTTGAATTTAAAATACCATAAAAAGTTCGAGGCGCGTGAAAACCACGATGTCCTTAAGACAGATAAGCCCCTTCCATATCGTGCTTGAAGTTCAATCGGCTTCCGTCTCTCAGGATACAACAAACAGGGGTAATTTGAAGCACTTGCAAATTCACCTATTGCTCTATCCCGGTAAAATGATCCACAAACTTCCTAAGAAGATATAAAAAATATATAGAATATATAGATAGTTTTAAGAAGTTACTCATTTTCTTCTTCCAATTCCCATGACCCTAAATACGTATATATAAATCTAAAACCTTTTTAACTTTTGAGACTCATTAATAATGTAACCTCCACATTAACACAACATTAACTTAGGAGTTACAAATAAAATATAGACATATAATATAATTTTATTCATATTACTCCAACAATCCCCCACATGAATAAAATTGACATTATAAAAAGATATTTTGACGTAGAGATAGAGCACACAGAAGAAACCAGTATAGGATAGGTAGGCGTTACCCCTTGAACCTTCCCTTGGAAAAACATATTTACATTTCTAGAATTTCAGTAGTCACATTGACCTTGAACTGTCGTTCTATATTGTGAAATGATGATATATTCCCCACCGGAGTCTTTCCTATATTTGTTCGGTTCTCACTACTAAACTCATTTTGGTCTTGAGTTTTAGCCTGATTCTGTGAGTTTTACCAGGATTTAGCCCCCACAATTCCTTCTTGAAGCGACCCCACTTCACTCACATAGGTGATTTCTTAGATAATACCGATGTATTATTTGTTCGGCGTATCGACCCATAAGGATTATTAAAACCATAACTTAGCTTTTTTCCATATTTTATCATTGTTTTCATCATAGGAAATGGACCTGGGAGTAAAACCCCCACAATGATCTCACTAAGTCTTTACAATTAGGTTGTCCCATGGAACCAAGATCTTGGGATCTCCGGTCAACAAGGTTGGGTTTCCTTTGTATCGACTTTTGTTATGGGCTTTAGTCTCATTCCCTTCGATGATTTCTCAACTATTTTTCTTGTTAGCACGTTGGTTAGCGGATCCGCAGTGTTATATATTGACCTGATATAATCAATATGTGCTTGACTAATTTAGCCTCCCAAAAAGTTTTTTTTAAAATTAATATAGCTTATAACATATCTTATAATTGAATATCCGTTATAAGAAATTCTCGAGACGACCTGAGACGAAAGATGATAAACCCTTAACCACTTAGGTTAAGTATTTTTGTTAAGCACGAAACTGATTAAAATTAAAAGCTTGAAACTCTTTTATTTGATATTTCCTCTGTCTCATTCATTTATATACACTTTTTTTTATGTCCCATTCAATTTTATACATTTCAAAACCAAAAATAGTAAGAATTTAATAATATAAAAATCAACCATATCCACTACTTTCTCCCACAACACTCATTTTATTCATTAAATATTGTTTGGTCCCACCACTTTACCCAACTTTATATTTTTTCTCATTAAATTACAATTTTTTTTCTCTATCATCCCACTACCTTACCAAAACTAATATTATTTTAATGAGTTTCTCGTCCTCCGTGCCCAAACCATTTGTATAGAAATGGTCGGGAATGAGGGAGTACATGACTGCTAGATGACAGTAAAGACTAAAGAGAGATGCTTCCAGAATTTCAGAGCTATATAAAATCTGTTAACTTAGTATATCATCTAAATTTAGTCAAGTTTTTTTGTTTATTTTACATTAATAGATGCAAAGCTAGAGATTTTGTTGAATAGGCTGTTCAGAGAATACCCTTTCATACAAACAGCTGTAGTTTCTTTGTCATATTAGCAACGCTGGCTAAGAGTATATGATTCCCCTAACAAACCATTATCTTTAAAGTACATGATATGCTCTCCGCTTAAGGGTTTATCCATGTGGTGACAGATTCTGAGTTCGATTTTTCCTCGCTTCCAAGATTTATAATAACAAATATTTAATTGTAAAACATATAAGTCATATTAGTTAAAAAAAAGTACATGATATACAAATGTATACTCAAATATGAAAAATTAAGTCCAATTACCTATTTTTAACCTTCCTGGTACCCCTTGCTATACATCATATGTACAAGAATAATTTTATGGCAAAAAGCATGCATGTAACTAGGAAAATTAAAAAATTTATGAAGCAAGCTCAACCGAAATTAGATGAATTAAGTCCATGAGCCCATGTGGTTGGACTAAAATTATGGACCATTCACATGTAACGGTATCTCTTATACATTAAGCATACTAGCATAAATCCCGTGCGATGCACGGGATTCCATTAATATTTTAAATTTTTATTTATTAAGTTATATTATATTTTTAAAATATTTATATAAATGTATAATGATTATAAATTTATAATAAAAATAATAGAATAACATGTGGTCGTAATTTAGTAGAATAAATAGACTATTTCTAGTAGTTTAACAATTTAGTAATTTAGCAGATATGTAACACTATTATTTATATATTTTAATAATATGATAAGTTGTATTTGTATTTTAGTAGAATAAGTATACTATATTTAGTAGCAGTTTAATAATTTAGTAGTTTATTAGATATATAACACTATTTTTCTATTTTTGTAATAATCAAAATTAGGGAATTATCGTTGAACCAAACCGTTGAACCAAATTATCTCTATTCCGGCAATTAAATTAACTTGTTCTTCATCCTAAGGAACAAATTTAGCTACACATGATAAAAAGATGAACAAAACAAATAACTAATTGAATGTCTTGGGTGTTGGAATGTTGAATGTGTAAAATACAAGAGGGGAGATCCATATATATAGGGAAAACATGAGGGTTGGGTTCTTGGAATACAAGTAGGATTCTTAAAGTAAATTCTTCTTCTTCTCCAATAACGATTCTATTTATCTTCCAATTTCCTTGCCTTCTAGAATAGTCCACCTCCTTCCTTATTTGCTCCTTTTCCAACTCAAATTCTGATTTTATTTATTTTCCTACAAAACAAAGTAAAACAATTTATTTATTAATAAAATTACGAAAACGGACATAAAATAGTTATTAATAATATGCAATAATATGGACTTATCAGGCCCCTACCTAGCAGGTTAACCTCACTCCACTACAAGAAAATAAGGCTAAATATAACCGATTAAATACAACCGGGGTCAAATTCAACCCCTTTCGGTTGAATTTAAGGGGTGCGGCTAAATTCAACCGCATGCGGTCGTATTTAATTACGGTCGTATTTATGCGGTCGAATTTAGCAACAAATGTGACCGTATGCAGTTGAATTTAGCCATACTCCTAAATTCAACCGCATTCGGTCGAATTTAGCCTTACCAAAAAAATGGGTGTACGGTTGAATTTAGCAATACTCCTAAATTCAACCGCATTCGGTCGAATTTAGCCTTTCCAAAAAAAATGAGGGAAATTTTCCCGCCAGCCAATTTTTGGACACTCCTAAATTCAACCGTTTTCCGTCGAATTTGATATTTTGAAATGATGGGAAATTTCCGGCACTTATAAAACATTGTTTGTAAAAGTGGGGGAAATTTTCCGCTTTTTTAAAAATTGCAATTTTAGTAGAAATTAATTGTATTTATCTATTATGAATGCATTCGGTAATATTAATTATTTTCAGAATTTTATTTTTTAAAATTAATTAATTAAGTAACTTATTAACTTTGTACAAGTTATTTGTGAACTGAGCTGTTCACGAAACAAATATTAAGATTTATATATATATTTTAGTTATATGATAAAAAATTTAGAAAAAAATTAACGTATTCGGTTTGCTATTTTAACACTCAACTAGTAGTTTGATCAGGCATTCTTACTAGTATTTAGTCGTGTACCGATGTTTCGATTTTTTGCAAAATGTTTATGAATGATCCAACCGTAAGGATGTCAAGATCTATATATTTTAGTAATATGATAAAAATTTTAGAAAAAAATAAATATATTTGGTTTGCTATTTTAACAGTCAACTAGTAGTTTGATCAGTACTTCTTACTAGTGTTTAGTCTTGTACGGTTGTTTCGATTTTTTTAAATATGTTTATGATTGATCCAACCATAAGGATGTCAAGATTTATATATTTTAATAATATGATAAAATTTTTAGAAAAAAATTAATGTATTTAGTTTGTTATTTTAACAGTCAACTAGTAGTTTGACCAGTACTTCTTATTAGTGTTTAGTCTTGTACGGTTGTTTCGATTTTTTTCAAAATGTTTATGATTGATCCAACCGTAAGGATGTCAAGATTTATATATTTTAATGATATGATAAAAATTTTAGAAAAAACTAAATGTATTTGGTTTGTTATTTTAACAGTCATCTAGTAGTTTGACCAGTACTTTTTACTAGTGTTTAGTCTCATACCGATGTTTCGATTTTTTACAAAATGTTTATGAATGATCCAACCATAAGTATGTCAAGATCTATATATTTTAGTGATATGACAAAAATTCTAGAAAAAATAAATGTATTTGGTTTGCTATTTTAACAGTCAACTAGTAGTTTGACCAATACTTCTTACTAGTGTTTAGTCTCATACCGATGTTTCGATTTTTTACAAAATTTTTATGAATAATCCAACCATAAGGATGTCAAGATCTATATATTTTAGTGATATGACAAAAATTTTAGAAAAAAATAAATGTATTTGGTTTGCTATTTTAACAATCAACTAGTAGTTTGACCAATACTTCTTACTAATATTTAGTCTCATACCGATGTTTCGATTTTTTACAAAATGTTTATGAATGACCCAACCATAAGGATGTCAAGATCTATATATTTTAGTGATGTGACAAAAATTTTAGAAAAAAATAAATGTATTTGGTTTGCTATTTTAAAAGTCAACTAGTAGTTTGACCAGTACTTCTTACTAGTGTTTAGTCTGGTACGGTTGTTTCGATTTTTTTCAAAATGTTTATGATTGATCCAACCGTAAAGATGTCAAGATTTATATATTTTAATGATATGATAAAAATTTTTTAAAAAAATAAATGTATTTGGTTTGGTATTTTAACAGTCAACTAGTAGTTTGACCAGTACTTCTTACTAGTATTTAGTCTCATACCGATGTTTCGATTTTTTACAAAATGTTTATGAATGATCCAACCGTAAGGATGTCAAGATCTATATATTTTAATGATACGATAAAATTTTTAGAAAAAAAATAAATATATTGGTTTGATATTTTAACACTCAACTAGTAGTTTTACCAATACTTCTTACTAGTGTTTAGTCTCATACCGATGTTTCGATTTTTTACAAAATTTTTATGAATGATCCAACCATAAGGATGTCAAGATCTATATATTTTAGTGATATGATAAAAATTTTATAAAAAAATAAATGTATTTGGTTTGCTATTTTAACAATCAACTAGTAGTTTGACCAATACTTCTTACTAATGTTTAGTCTCATACCGATGTTTCGATTTTTTACAAAATGTTTATGAATGACCCAACCATAAGGATGTCAAGATCTATATATTTTAGTATTGTGACAAAAATTTTAGAAAAAAATAAATGTATTTGGTTTGTTATTTTAAAAGTCAACTAGTAGTTTGACCAGTACTTATTATTAGTGTTTAGTCTCGTATGGTTGTTTCGATTTTTTTCAAAATGTTTATGATTGATCCAACCGTAAAGATGCCAAGATTTATATATTTTAATGATATGATAAAATATTTAGAAAAAAATAAATGTATTTGGTTTGGTATTTTAACAGTCAACTAGTAGTTTGACCAGTACTTCTTACTAGTATTTAGTCTCATACCAATGTTTCGATTTTTTACAAAATGTTTTTGAATGATCCAACCGTAAGGATGTCAAGATCTATATATTTTAATGATACGATGAAATTTTTAGAAAAAAATAAATATATTGGTTTGATATTTTAACAGTCAACTATTAGTTTGACCAATACTTCTTATAAGTGTTAGTCTAATATCGATGTTTCGATTTTTTTTAAAATTTTTTTAAAATCGATCAAAATCATGATTTCATTTCTTTTTATTAAAATAATGAGTTGTAAAAATAAATCATAATATTATAATATTTCAAAAAAAAAGTTTAGGAAATAACAATATTTTTTACATAAATTATCCGGATTTTAATTTTCATAACAGAAAATACGTAATATATGAACTGATTTTATAAATTGACACTCCTAAATTCAACTCACTGCGGTCGTATTTAGCCCGGCCAAGTCAGCGATCCAAGTGATTTAGATCGAACGTGTCAAATTTAAGCACTAAAAATAATCCAACGGTTGGTATTATATTTTATACAAAAACTAAAAAATAATATTTTCTAACTTAAACCCCCCCCCCACCCATCAGTCCATCACCCCTCCCCGCCCCTCCCCGCCCCTCCCCGCCCCTGTTTCCCCCTTCTTACTCTCTCTCTCTCTCTCATCTATACATATACACATTTCTATATCTATATTTTAACACACACATCCGCGTGTTTCTCATCAAACAAAAATGGTCGAAACACGACGCCGCTTGTCATCATCGAAGCACCCGCTCTCCTCTCCTTCCTCATCATCTCTCCCCACCGGAAAACGATTAAAGGTGCCGCCTTTACGCTTTGTTCACCGGTTTTTCTCCGCGATTTGATTGATTTGTGTGTGGATTCTTGTGAATTGTGATTGAATTATGTTTTTGTAAGTGGTGGAGATGTCGTCGTCGAAGAACGAGAATTGGCCGGCGTCGGAGAAAACCACTCGCAACACGCCACCAACACCATCGGTAGTGGCTTCGTTAGTTCTTAGATTGCATACAATACGCGGACGCACTCCGATTGCTCCGATTGTAAAACAGCTTAAATTAGTTTTGTAATGTATTGTTATGTTATAAATTGATTAGATTGGCTTTGCGGATTGATCGATTTGCTAAATTATGAACTGATTTGATTTTCAATATCGAGTTTTATATTTCCGAGTTTGACCGGAATATTTGTCATTTTGATCGGAAAATGGATTTTTTTAAACTCACCGGAATCTGAGAATTTTCCGGCGAGTATTTTTTTAAAAAAACTGGTGCTCGTTAATTTGACCGCATTCGGTCGAGTTTAGAAATAATATTTTGAACCATATACAGTTGAATTTATATTTTAGGCGGACTTTTCAAATTTTTTCAAAAAATTCAAATTTTTGGGCGGGATTTTTAAATTTTTGGTGAAAAACAAATTCGACCGCTTTTGGTCGAATTTAAGCGGTCGAATTTAGCCGCTCCGTATACTAAATTCGACCGGTTACTAAATATGACTCGACCGAATGCGACCGGTCCAAAAACCGGTCGTAATTAGTTAAATACGACCGTTTTCGGTCGTATTTAACTAAATACAACTGATTTTAACCGGTTGTATTTACCCGTTTTTCTTGTAGTGCTCCAACCGCTACGGAAGCTGGGCCCTAGCTCACGTGAGAAAGGAGAAGACCCGTGAAGAAACAGAGTTATCACTCGATATTGTAGCTTGGATAGAAAATGGCAGAGAAGGCGAGATCAGATCCACAAAGTAGCTTTACATACTGATTGATTGGATCACTGTTAATTCTATATGAATTTATTAATAAATATAATCATATTAACTTTGTAAAATTTGATCTAAATTTTTTATCCGCAAGTAGATGTAGCACTTTCGTTAAGATTCTTACGTAAAAAATAGCAGATTGCAAGTACAAGACTGATGCATCACTTCATAGTGGGATATTTATGATTTTTAAATGTAGTACTCACATTTGTACTCGTAATAAAGTGTTTAACGAGTATTTTAGGTTAGATGAGTGTTTGTTTTATCTGTTATTGATGTAATAGTTGTTTGATATTGATGAAATTGAGAAAACAAGTTTATTATTTTTGGGAAATATGAAAATAAATCAAATAGTTCCTGTCAATTTTTTATTATAAAAGTATTATCATTGGGACCCACCAGTGGGGCCCACAATATTCTACTGGTTGTCAAACACCTGTTGCAACACTGGTCTAACACCTATTTGCAACCCGCAGTAACAGATAATCAGGCATTGTAATAGGGTGTGCCGAAGTTGCAACAGAGTGCTTTCCCAACGGGTAAAATTGCACTCTCCAATAACATTGCAATAGCTTTTTGACACCTATAGCAACGATTGTTTGGCCTTTATCAACACTTGTTGAAAGTTGTGGTACACAATCTATGGCGTAGTGTTATACTTGTAACTATAAAATTGATACAGGAGATGTACGAAAACAGTGCAGAATTATGCATTAATGGGATGAACATCAACTTTATCCTCCACTAAAAGGTCATCCAAACGATTTTTATTGTGAACTATGCTCTGAGGATATAAATCCAAACATATGGTTTTATCATTGTCGCAAATGCGATACTGCATTCCATGCTGGTTGCCTTGATCGGTATAAATTTCCAAATATCAAGTTTGGGGGTATTGTTAAAGATGACGAGCTGCATCAACACAACCTTAAAATCTCTCCAAGTGGACTGAGCTTCAAGTGTGGAAGTTGCAGTATTCACAACCAGGATTATAGATGACCAAATGAAAGGGGGCCAATTCTTACATGTGTATCATGTAAATTTAAACAGTTCTTGTCATTATATAACAAAACCAAATCTAAGAAGCTTACTAAATAATACAACTGATAACAAGGGTCACAAACAATCAACAGAGGATACTCGGAGATATATGCATACAAATATTACAGACGTATGATCATTACGCTTCAGACCTCATAGACAGTCTTACAGAAAGCATAAAGTAAAAGAACACGAATACACAAAAGAACACGAACAAAAGAAAATAAAAGAGAAAAGAATAAACTATTGTTCAAGTTAAGAATAAGTATGATCTTCACAAGGAAAATGTAAAAGTAGCCAGACAATAACATACCGCAAAACCTGTATCACGAAGCTAAGTATAAATTATCTGAACCTAAATATGGATACCAAATTTGAGTTATTGGTTATACAAATGTTCTAACTTTTCAGGAGAGACACTCGTCTTGGGCACACTCCTGTTATATTCCACATTAGCTGGTAAAATGAATGTATATAAATGTTAGTAACAAGCAAATAAACAACGCTGCCTCCCCCATACATAAAAACTTGCATTTAAACTCTCTCTTTTTCTTTCCCTGGTTGAAATGGAAGAAGTAAACACTTTAGCCATAAGCATCCCCTGATCCTCTTCATTTTAAACTAATGACTTATAAGAAACAACACTCACACACACCAGATGAATGCAGAGAGAATGATAATGCAGGTAATGCTTATCAGGAGAAAAATGGAAAATGTCTCAATACCAAGTTGTTGGAAATGGGGCATACACATCCCATTTTAACAGCTAGCTACAAAGGGAATATTCCTATCTAACCAACTTGGGACCACTAGACCAATCATTGGTGACAACAATACAATCTCCTCAAATAGCTATTATTCAATAATACTTAGATAGGAAAAATAACTTAATTGTGTCACAGCTGATGCAATGATGAGGTGACACAGTGAACACACTCATTTAGTCCCCCTCAAGCTGTACTGCAGATGAAGTAGATCCCAGTTTTGAAAGGAGTTTGCGATGTTGCTAGACAGGAAGGGACTTAGTGAGTATGTCTGTAAGCTGAGCATATGAAGGGACGTTTGAATGGTGACAGAGCCATCATTGATTTTATCACGAATATAATGACAGTACACCTCGATATATTTTGTCCTCTCGTGCAAGACGGGATTCGCAGTAATGGATAAAGCAGCCTTGTTGTCGCAATTGAGAACTGTAGGGGAGGTTAGTCAGACCCATATCATCTAAGAGACTTGTCACCAAGTGATTTCACAACAGGTCATAGCCATTAAATGATATTCGGCCTCTGCAATTGAACGGGCGACCACAGACTGCTTCTTTGATTTCCAAGAAACAGGCGATGTTCCAAACAACAAGCAATATCCAGTTGTAGATCTTCTGGAGTTAGGACAACTCCCCCAATCACTATCATAGAATGCGGTTATTTGGGCTGCAGAATTCGAAGCAAGAAGTATGCCTTGACTAGTAGTTCCAACAAGATACCTCAACACTCTCTTTGTTGCTTGCATATGAGTCGTAGTTGGTTTTTGCATGAATTGAGTGAGGGTATGAACATCAAATTTGATGTCTGGCCTTGTCACGGTAAGGTAAATTAATTTCCCTAGCAACCTTTGATAACTCTGTGGGTTTGGAAACACATCACCAGAATCTGATAGTAACTTGACATGAGAATCAAGGGGCAACTTCAAATGAGACGATTTCATCATGTGAAACTTGGCAAGAAGATCTGAGACATACTTTTTCTGAGATACAAAGAAGCCAGCATGAGATCTTTCTATTTCAAGACCCAGAAAGTAGCTTACCGGACCAAGATCCTTCATGTGAAAAGACTGAGCCAACATCACCTTTAGTTGATCTATGATTGTCTGATTGTTACCACATATGAGAAGATCATCTACGTACACCAGTATCAGTGTGATGTTCGATGTATCCTGAAGAGTAAACAAGCTGTAATCAGCTTTGGACTGGACATAATCAAGCAATTTTAGAGTGACAGGCAACTTGTGAAACCATAACCGAGGTGCTTGTCTGAGACCGTATAACGACTTCTTGAGTTTGCAGACCAAATTACCAGAAGCACATGCTACAGACGTAGGTGTGATTCTGCTACCAAGTCCTGTGTAACCCAGTGGGAATTTCATGTATATTTCTTCATGGAGGTCACCATGCAGGAATGCATTAGTGACATCCATCTGCACCGTCATCCAATTATGTATAGCAGCAATGGCCAACATGGCCCTAACTGTTGTCATTTTACACACAGGTGCAAATGTTTCAGTAAAATCCTCACCATAGATTTGTCTGCAACCAAGAATAACAAGTCTGGACTTATACCTGTCAACCGAACCATCTGGTTTGTATTTAGTTTTATACAACCATTTTGAACCAATTGCCTTTTTTCCTGGAGGAAGTTCAATTATCTCCCAAGTGTTGTTCCTTTCAAGTGCATCTAATTCGATATTCATAGCAGAAATCCAGTGCTTATGCAGGACAGCTTGACTGAAGTTGAGTGGATATTTAGTGTTAGCTAGAGAAGCTTGAAAGCAGTTGAAGGTAAGAGAGACTGCATGTGAAGTCACAGAGTCAATCAAAGAAGTAGAAGCAAGATGAGCATAGCTGGCCAACCATACTGGTGATTTCTTAGTCCTGGAGCTTCGTCTAAGTAAGTGTGAGGTTTCATCAGCATCAGTCTGTGTAAAATCAGAGATATTATCACGAGAGTCCATATCATGATCAATAAAATCATCTAAATCAATAGTCGAGGCTGATGTGTGTGGTAAATGCACTGGCAAAGGCTACATATAAGGTTTGGAGGAGCTGTTGTTCAGAGGAAATATTTCTTCATGGAAGACCGCATCTCTTGAAGTAAATTCTTGTTTATTCAGCAAGTTTAAAAATTTATAGCCTTTCTGTGATGGGGGATAACCCGAAAACATACATGGCACACCTTTTGCAGCAAATTTATCAAAAGCAGCTAACTCATTTGCAACAAAGGCCAAACATCCAAACACTTTGAGATGATCATATGGCGTTTCTTTGTCAAACATCACTTCATATGGTGTTTTGAAATTAATTGCAGAGAAAGGTAGTCTATTCATGATATGAGTTGCTGTCATGACACAATCTCCCCAATAAGAGAGCTCAAGCCCTGCTTGAAATCTTAAGGCTCTTGCAATTTCCAATATTTGCCTATGCCTTCTCTCCACTCGGGCATTCTGTTGAGGCCTGTGAACACATGAGGTTTGATGAACAATGCCCTTTGTGTCATAGAATTGCCTGCACTTGCTGTCAGCAAATTCTGGTGCATTATCTGTTCTTAAAATCTTAACAGCCTTGCTGAATTGGTTACAGACATGAATACAGAACTTCTCAAATATTTGCAGAAAGTCAGACTTAAGTATCATAAGAAACAACCAAGTCATTCTGCTATGATCATCTACTATAGTCAAAAAATACTTATATTTGGACCTAGTACAGACTTTATAGGGACCCCAAGTGTCTATGTGTATCAGATCAAACACATTGCTAGCATGAGAACTACTAACATGATAGGGCAATTTTGTGAATTTTGACAGAAGACAAGTTACACATAACTCAGTAGCACCAACAGTGAGGGGTTTAATGTGATTTATCCTTTGCAGAGTAGACACTGAAGCATGCCCCAATCTCTGATGCCAGAGATTGTAACCTTTGGTTTTAGTTGAATCAGCAACAAGGCAATAAGAAATTACATGGCTGGAGTCGCAACTGTTGTGGGATGTAGGCACGGTCACCAGATAATACAAACCATCTCTGACCTGTCCAAGGGCTCGAGGCTTCTTTGTGATAGCATCTTGGATAGTACATGTGGCATGATGAAATAGTACTTCACAGTTGTTATCCTTAGCCAGCTTGTGTATAGACATAAGATTGTGTTGAAACTGAGGAACATACAGGACATTCAACAACTTCAAGCCATTTGACAACTGTAAATCACCAACATGTGAAATGACTGTGGCTGCTCCTGTAGGTAAGTTGATTGTGTAATGAGGTGGTGCTGGCTTGACATTGTTCAGTTGACTCAGATCAGCTGTCATATGGTCACTTGCTCCAGAATCCATGATCCAATCTCCACGCCCTTTTGCCAGCATACAACTTGACACCATGCCAGAAAATCCACACTCCAATTCTTCATCAGTTTCCGACCCTCTTCCAGATTCACTATGTTTGCCAGGTAGCAATTTTAATAGCTGCTCTAATTATTGTGAAGTGATGTGAACATCATCTCTCCCAAACGAGCTCTGAGAATTGTTACTCATCCGTGCAGAGTTGGTTCTATGAGCATTAGGTTTTGATGTCCCTTTAGCAGGTAATTTTTTGTGCTTGTGGTGCCACTTGGGGTAGCCCACAATAGTCCAACATCTTTCTCCAGAATGACCCTTTGCTCCACACACCGTGCACACTCCTTTATCAACAAATCTTTCCCCAGATCTACTGCTATACATAGCAGAAGCTTCAACAACATAATTATCAGTGTTACGTAAAACATCCCTTTGGGCCTCCTCTTGTTGAATAGATGAACATGCCATTTCAACAGTTGGAAGGGGAGTCATCATCAACAATTGACTACGTTGAGCCCCGTACTTATCGTCAAGACCATTTAGAAATTGAAACAATTTTGCTTCCTCTTTCATGGTATTAATAGCAGCTAAAAAATTAGCAATCTCAGGGGTGATAGTAGTAAGTGTGGGCAAGCTATTCATGGATTCAATTTCCTCCCATAGGCTACTCAAGGCAGTATAATACTCAGAAATAGACAAGTTACTTTGTTTCAAGGAAAACAAGTCCTTAGTTAACTTGTATTTTCTATATCCGTTAGTTATAGAAAAACGCCTTTCTAACTAACACCAAATATCATGAGCAGAGTTGACAAATAACACAGACTGCTTAATATTTTCAGATAGATTGTTATGAAGCCAGGAAATTACCAGATTATTACAAGTATCCCATTGTGTAGCTTCAGCTTCACTCGTTGTGCTTTGAGCAACTGTTCCGTTGACAAAGCCAAGTTTACGCTTAGAAGAGAGCTGGATCTCGAACGATCTCTTCCAAGAACGATAATCACCAGATCCTTGGAGTTTCGGAATGCTTATAGACAAAGGACCATCTGAGGGATGAAGGAACAAGGGATTCTGCATATCAGCAAATGTATACCTGCCTTCAATCGCCATTAAATATGAACTTGTATATTCCACAAATAACTCTCAAAAAACGATTCAACTAATGTTGTATGTGAAGCTCTGATATCATAATGACTTATAAGAAACAACACTCACACACACCAGATGAATGCAGAGATCAGGAAAAAAATAGAAAGTGTCTCAATACCAAGTTGTTGGAAATGGGGCATACACATCCCATTTTAACAGCTAGCTATAAAGGGAATATTCCTATCTAACCAACTTGGTACCACTAGACCAATCATTGGTGACAGCAATACAATCTCCTCAAATAACTATTATTCAATAATACTTAGATAGGAAAAATAACTTAATTGTGTGACAGCTGATGCAATGATGAGGTGATAAGTGAACACACTCCTTTATAAACTCTCCCGCAAATGTAAGATGCTATGTTTGCAATGATCCAATCATAGTAAACACCCATATGTATCGTTGCGGCGCCATTTCTAGATCCAACGCTAGCCAAGATTCTTCATGTTTTAATTATTTTCTCCACGAAAAATGTTTAAGTTTACCTCCATATATCCAACACAATCTTGACTCAAAACACATGCTAACCCTCCAATATTATTCATCCTACAGAACTTGTCATTCTTGTCGTAAATGGATTTTGGAACATTATTTGTACCGATGCCAGAGTTGCTCTATTAATATTTGCTTGAAATGTTCGTCATCGGAGCGTGATCTTAATCATGCATCACATAGTCACACGTTAACCTTACTGCCTCTGAAATCATGACGAAGGTAGCGAGGACTTTTCATACTTGTGTAAAACTTGCTTGTTTTGGATACACAAGAGCTGTGCATCTGCACCTATCTTATATTCAGTTTTTTTTACAGTTTTAGTTTGCTTTGGTTCTTATTTTACTTTGAAATTCGACTTAGATCAGGCGAAGATGGGAACATAAATGGAGATGTGGGAGATGTTGATGACCCTAATTTGGTACATTTCCCGGTATCTGACAACAAACCATTAGTGCTGTACCAGTTGATCCAAAAATTTGCAGAGAATTTCAGTTCTTCAACAGACAAGAAATCAGGAAAAGCAGAAAAAATCAGCCATTGCCGCAATGGCCATTCACTCATCCTCTTTGATGATTTTTATAGTAAAGATGTTGTTGAAATCGAAAGTAGTGACCGTATGATATGTGATGGATGCGTGCAGCCTATTCAATCACCACCTGATTCGTTCTACGGATGTCTCGATTGCAACTTCTTTCTCCACACAATTTGTGCTGCGGAGTTACCAAGGGAGTTTCAACACGCATCACATCCACAACACAAGCTCGTCAGATGTGATGATATCAGGAAGCCAAATATTTTCTTCAATTGTGAATTCTGCAAGAACACATGCAACGGAATGTTCTACCGTTGTGATTCATGTAAAATTTACATTGATCTTGTGTGCACTGCAATGCCTACTCAAATCAAGCATGATGCTCATAAGCACAAACTTGAATACAGTGAGCATACATTCCTGTATTGTGCTGGGTGTAAATGGTGTAGTACAAGAAGCTTTAGATGTAAAATATGTGATTATAAAATTGATGCAAGGTGTGTACGAAAACCAGGGAGAATAATGCACAGATGGGATGAACACCAACTTTGTTTGATGTATCCACCGGTAAAAGGTCATCCACACGATTTCAATTGCGAATTTTGCTCTCAGGATATAAATCCAAACATATGGTTTTATCATTGTCGCAAATGTGATACTTGATTCCATGCTGGTTGCCTTGATCAAGATCCTGATCTGCATCAACACAGCCTTAAAATTTACATGGCTGAACGGATTTATACGTGTGGAATGTGCGGTGTTTATGGAAATCCGCGGCTGAGGGGGCCGATTCTTGCATGTGTATCATGTAAATTTTCAGTCTGCAATTACTGTACTGGATTCGTTGAAGATAATAGCTATGATCTCGTTTAGTAGTCAAGTAAACAAATGTATTTTCAAATTTATACTTCTTTTGTCAATGCAACTACTTGTTTGAGTTGCTTCTATTACATAGAACACAATTCAGTTGGATCTGTAATATGAATGATTATACTCTTTGTTCAACTCAGTTTGATGACTGCAAGTTATGACATTTGACAAATTGATCTAAACTTTTTAAATCATTAAATCTTTTTTATTAATTTGTCAATACTTTGACCATTAAATAAAACTGTAGGCTGGTGGTTTCTTATGGCGTAATCACTTAATATGTTATTGAATTTAGTTATTAAATGAAAACAAATTTATCAAGGGCCTGCTTTTCTGTCTTATATTCGAAATTTCTCTGCTCTTCTTCTTCTTTAAACCTTCAAGCCTCTCATCTTCTTATTCATCTGTAATGACACAAACACAACATTCGGAGATTGATCGCTCAAATCTCGATGAAACCAAACCAAATGTATCCGGTATATCTCATTCTCATTTGATTATGCTGTTTTTTGGATTCTTATCCAAAATTGAGGAATCAACACAAGAAGTTGAATTTACATCATCATTATTTGTTTAATGTTTCAAATCTGCATTGTTTTCCCCCTTCTTTTTCTTTCAGTCTTTTGCAGCTGGACTATTCAAAAACAAGAGTCTGGAGAGCTTGTATCTTGATGGGAACTGGTTTGGTGGTGTTGGTGTTGAACACTTGCTATGCCCATTGGGCAGATTTGGTGCTTTGCAAAACCAAGCAAACATAACTCTCAAGTCGGTGTAATGTAAGTTTGCTACTTGTTTGTTTTTTAGACAAAACCATGTGTCAATCATAGTGATATTCCGTCATGAAACCAAACCGTTTTATGTTGCACCGCAGGATTTACTGATCGTTTATCCCTTGCAGCTACTAGAGGGGTTGCAGCCGCAGGGCTCGTTGTCCATCTCAAAAGGAAGCCTTTGGTAAAAATAGGAGATGATTTCCCATGCTTAAGCTTTAGGAACTGTCAGATGTGCTTCCTGGTGCTTGAGCTTTAGAAACTAGGTTGTGATGTTCATACATGTTCAATAACTCATTTGATTATGCTGTTTTCTGGATTCTTATCCAAAATTGAGGAATCAACACAAGAAGTTGAATTTACATCATCATTATTTGTTTAATGTTTCAAATCTGCATTGCTTTCCCCCTTCTTTTTCTTTCAGTCTTTTTTTCTCTTCTCATCTTTCATATTTTTTTTATCGTAACTAACCCGCAGCCGTTACCCTTCGGATGCGTACTGGGTAAACCCTACAAGCTCAGGCTATTACCACGTGAACGAAGATAAACCGCATTTAAGCGACAAGTTCTGGCTCATGAGATATAATCATAAATTCTCTTCCCGGGGATTCTTTCATACTTTTCTCTTGCATAAAGGTCAATTGCAGAATGTAAGATACACATAATATTTCTCTACAATCGTCTTGAAAATCGGCCAGCAAAATAATGTTGGACCAAGATTCTTTTTTTTCAGTTGACACTAGTATTCCAAAAGTTTAATCAATTTGTATTAGTTTGATTAACTCTATATAAATTCTTACTTTGATGGTATATATATGTTTTTTATATTCTTACAACCCAACTTCAATTTTTAATTATTTTAGTACAACTCAAAAGATGGAGCATTCGGCAAAGATATTATATTTCGATTTCAAAATCATAGTATAATTAAAAAAACGGAATTTACCAAAAATATTACTTTTTGTAAAATTATTTGCAATTTTACTAACTTCTTAAAAGATTTGCAAAAATACTATTTTTTTTCTGAAAATATTTACAAAAATACGAAATTGCATAATAGGTTGCAATTTAGTGTAAATTGTGCAACTGTTTTAGGTTGCATTTTATGTTGCATCTTAGTTTGCAAATATGGTTGCAATTACATTCTACGGAACGTACTTTTGCAATTTTTTTTATAATTTCAAGCTGCAAACGTGGTTGCATGTATTTTTGCAAATATTTTTAAAAAGCGATAGTATTTTTGCAAAAATTTTGTAAAAAAAATTGCAAAAGTACGTTCCGTAGAATGTAATTGCAACCATATTTGCAAATTAAGATGCAACATAAAATGCAACCGTTACACAATTTACACTAAATCGCAACCTATTATGCAACTTCGTATTTTTGTAAATATTTTCAGAAAAAAATAGTATTTTTGTAAATCTTTTCAGAACTTAGTAAAATTGCAAATAATTTTACAAAAAGTAATATTTTTGATAAATTCCCTTTTTCTAATTATACTATGATATTGAAATCGAAATATAATATCAGTATAATATCTTTGCCGAATGCTCCATCTTTTGAGTTGTACTAAAATAATTAAAATTTGAAGTTGGGTTGTAAGAATATAAAAAACATATATATACCTTAAAAGTTAGAAAATATACAGAGCTAATCAAACTAATACAAATTGATTAAACTTTTGCAATACTAATGTCTAACTGAAAAAAATATTCTTGGTCCAACATTATTTTGCTGGCCGATTTTCAAGACGATTGTCAGAAATATTATGTGTATTTTACATTCTGCAATTGACCTTTATGCAAGAGAAAAGTATGAAAGAATCCCCGGAAAGAGAATTTATGATTATACCTCATGAGTCACTGTCGCCTAAATGCAGTTTATCTTGGTGCACGTGGTTTGTAGGCTATTGCGTGAACTCGTAGGGTTTACCCAGTGCGCGGCTGCGGGTTACTACGATAAAAAAAATATGAAAGAAGAGAAGCGAAAACAGACCGAAAGAAAAAGAAGGGGGAAAGCAATGCAGATTTGAAACATTAAACAAATAATGATGATGTAAATTCAACTTCTCGTGTTGATTCCTCAATTCGGGAGAAGAATCCGGAAACAGCATGATCAAGTGAGTAACTGGAAATATATGAACATCACAACCTAGTTTCTAAAGCTCAAGGGAAGCACATCTGACAGTTCCTACAGCTTAAGCATGGGAAAGCATCTCCTATTTTTACCAAAGGCTTCCTTTTAAGATGGACAACGAGCCCTGCGGCTGCAACCCCTCTAGTAGCTGCAAGGGACAAACGATCAGTAAATCCTGCGGTGCAACATAAAACGGTTTGGTTTCATGACGGAATATCACTATGATTGACACATGGTTTTTTAGACTATGATTGACACATGGTTTTGTCTAAAAAACAAACAAGTAGCAAACTTACATTAAAGTTGGATGTATCTGACTGGGTTGTGAGGCTTAACAACCTCAATAAATCATTTTTCTTGCAGTGAAAACTTTTATTTTATTAAGAGTACTTATGCAGGCCCAGCAGTCCAAGGCGCAGGGCTTATTAATATGAGGGACTCTGTTAGGATACGTACAAATTAATGTTTAAAATAATTCTGTTTGTCAAGTGTCACTTTACTGTTGAATTAAGAAAGGGTATTTATTTTATGATTGTTATTATATCACACAAAAGTTGATATTACTCAAACTAATAGTTTCTATTTAAACATTTTTTTTATATAATAAAATTTATACCAAAAAATTGGACTATATAAGCAATTGTCAGGATGGCCGAGTGGTTGATGGCGCAGGATGAAGATCCTGTCCTCTGATGAGGGTGTGGGTTCGAATCCCACTCGTGACATTTATTTTTTCCTAATTGCTGCTTCCGACTACAATACTACTGTTAAAAAAAATCATAATAACTTGTATAATATTAGTTGGAAGAAAAAAAAAAGTTAAACTGTGAAGACAAAGAAAGAGTATTTCTTTCATGAATACTATTATATCACACAAAAATATTACTCAAGCTAATAGTTTCTAGTTTAACATTTTCTTTTCTATTTATACATGCTTTTTTATAAATCAAAATTTATACCAAAAAATTGGACTACATAAGTAATTGTCAGGATGGCCGAGTGGTTGATGGCGCAGGACTAAGATCCTGTCCTCGGATGAGGGCGTGGGTTCGAATACCACTCGTTTATTTTTTTCCTAATTGCTTCCAACTACAATACTACTGTTAAAAAAGTTATAAAAACTTGTACAATACTAGTTGGAAGGAATATAATAACTTGTATTTTTTTTTTGTTTTTTGACGAATGTATTATGTTTGTTAGTCTTACCATACAAGTTGAACTGTGAAGACAAAGAAAGGGTATTTCTTTTATGAATGTTATTATATCACACAAAAGTTGATATTACTCAAGCTAATAGTTTCTAGTTTTATATTTTTTTCTATTTAAACATGTTTTTTTTATAAATCAAAATTTATACCCAAAAAATTGGACTACATAAGGACTTGTCAGGATGGTCGAGTGGTCGATGGCACAGGACTAAGATCCTGTCCTCCAATGAGAGCGTGGGTTCGAATCCTTGTCGTGACATTTATTTTTTTAAATTGCTTCCAACTACAATACTACTGTTAAAAATTATAATAACTTGTATAATTTATAATATTAGTTGGAAGGTCAATTTATGTCCACTTGTCCAGTGAGGAGGTACTTATTGTAACAAGTTATAATTAAGGTCTGTTATTGAACTTTAATATTCTTTTCCAATAATTTATCACAATGGTGTGCCTTCAAAACTCACTTGCTAAGTTAAGGTCCCACTTTTCACAGGTTTCACTTAAAATTTATTTTTTTAAATAATTATGTTAGTTAACTTACCTTACAAGTTGAACTGTAAAGACAAAGAAAGGGTATTTGTTTTATGAATGTTATTATATCACAGGAAAGTTGATATTACTTGCACTAATAGTTTCTAGTTTTATACGTAATGAAGGTGTTCTAACAATGGTGTGCCTTCAAAACCCACTTGCCGACATATTTATCTTCATAGTTCATAATGTCTGAGCAATAGAGCAAAAACACAAATTAACATATAAAATAACTTTGTGTTTAAGTTTTAAATTTACAGCTTTAATTTTTTACTATATCACAGAAATTGATATTATCGCTCAAAAACCAATTTAGACAATTTTCTTCCTAGTACAGCTTATATAATCTAAGAGGACACTCGGACATAATTTATAGAAAAGTAATGAGATGTCATATTACCTATTATTCTTCCAGAATGAATAATGATCCAACTCTGGTACCAGAGTGGCATTTAGAAGACGTGAAACGACTGCATCGACACCTGAATGCACCAATACGTAGGTAACCAATCAATGTGTACGGCGGCTAAATTTTGCATTTTTACAACACAATTATAGTCAAACAAAATTTGAAACACTACAGATGTATTAAGACAGAAACTGGGAGTATCGGAAAAACCAAAAATATTTGGGGTGGTAGTATAATATCCGAGGAAACAGAAAAAATCAAAAAGGAATAACAGAATATATATCACATAAATTTAAAAAAATTGACAAGTTTACACACATAAATTTCAAATTTTGTGAAGTCGATTCATTTATATATATATGGAAAAATAAAAATAAATATTCAAAAAGTTAGATATTAGTAAAAACAGTCAGGATGGCCGAGTGGTCCAAGGCGCAGGACTAAGGTTCCTGTCCTCGTACAATGAGGGCGTGGGTTCGAATCCCACTTCTTCTATTTAGTAATTATTGGATTTTGAAAGTAAGGAGGTACTTGTTTTGATCACCTTGTACTATAACACTACTATAAACAAATTGATAATACAGAGTTACAAATGTATCATGGAAGAAATTCTGAGAGTATCCTGAAAGCCAAAGTAGCTGGTTACGGAAGTATGATTTCAGAGGAAACAAGGAAAATAAGGAGAGTCTAAAGGTATCAATATTGTATATAATCTGAAGATCGGACTGCCAAGATCACACCTAATTACTAAGTGACCGGATTTCAACGTTTTTAAAGTTAATATTGTCCTGAAAATTAAACAAAATCTCTATACATTTATATTATACCTTGGTAAAAAACTGTCGGGATGGCCGAGCGGTCCATGGTGATGGTCCTTCGGGGCTAACTCCAGTTTTATTGGCAGGATTATAACCTATACAATACATGGATAAATAAACATTATAAAAAAATAATGATTCTATTATATTCCATGAATTATATTTGGATCAAGCAATTTAGCACATACGAAACATGTCTAGTTTTCAACAAATAAATATATCGAGCAATACGTAAATAAATGTAGTTTAGAAACCTCTACCTTGGCACAAATAGGCACAACGAAGGTTGAGAAGGAAGGGGAGAGTCAACAAGTAAGACGCTCATTGGTTGGCAGCCCACATCAGCCTGATGCACACACCCAGGAAAGCGAGGACTTTTTAATTTTGTATGTGTGTATGTAACATCTATGCATGAATGCATTATGTGTCTTCGAGGACTGTAAATTTAGTCACATAAGTTGTAAATTTAACTTTATAAAGAAGGCAGCATCTATTTTAAAAACTTATCTAAGTTTGTCATTTATCATTTTAATAACCAAGTATAATTATTATAACTTAAAATTTGTTAACTGACAATAGTCAGAATCACCAAGTGTTTTAACTTTTAAGACACCCAATTATAATTAATCTACGTCCTCTGACAAGGGTGCTGATAACTCCTGGTGGCGGGGCTGCTCCTTCGACGCCGTCCTGGACCCTTCGCCGCTGTAGAGGTGTAGCTGTGGTTGGGTTCCTACAAAACAACACCGGAAGGGGGGTTGGAGTCCCGCGGCGCCTCCGGCGTGAGAGTAAGAACTAGCTTTTTGGGAAGATGAGGATGAATATGAATGTACGGTGGCTGTGTGTGTATATGAGTGTGAGAGAGTGATTACCCCCAAAACCTCACCTTCTTGGGCTATTTATAGCCCAAGGATAGGGTTTTAGGGTTGGTACCTTTGAATCGTAGCCATTGGTTCTGGGAGCGGAGGACACCTGGCGGGAGTGGATACTTTACATGTGTCAGTGCGGGACTGGCCGAGGAATGTTTTGAGGATCCTCTGACACGTGCCTTGATTATCCCCATGATTGATGCGTGACAGTTACTCCCATCATGTGCTTTGGCCAGCGTCTCACGTGCTGGGATTACTCAAGGTTGGGGTCGCGGGACTGGACTAGTCAGGACTGTAGTGTTAGGACTAGACTGAGTTGGGAGGCCAGGACTAGTCCTCCCAGGAGCTGTATGGAGTTAGGAGTCTAGGACTAGTCCTTCCAGGAGCTGTATGGAGTTAGGAGCCTAGGAGTAGTCCTCCCAGGAGCTATGTGGAGTTAGGAGCCTAGGAGTAGCCCTCCCAGGAGCTATATGGACTATCATGTGCCCCCCACTCCCTTATGCAGATTTTCTGGATGGGGGAGTGAATTTGGGTATGTTTGTAGAACATGAGTTTTTGATTGTTTTGTTAAAAGAACTTGAGCTTTTCTTGCCCCCCAGTCCGGAGTTCGTTGAATTCAGCGAATCAGGACTAAGGTGGTTGTCTTTATCAGGAGTTAAGCTTTTCTTGCCCCCAAGTCCGGAGTTCGTTGAGTTCAGCGAATCAGGACTAAGGTGGTTGTCTTTAGCAGGAGTTGAGTTTTTCTTGCCCCCAGTCCGGAGTGCGTTGAGTTCGGCGAATCAGGACTAATGTGGTTGTAGCAGGATTTAAGCTTTTCTTGCCCCCAAGTCCGGAGTTCGTTGAGTTCAGCGAATCAGGACTAAGGTGGTTGTCTTTGGCAGGAGTTGAGTTTTTCTTGCCCCCAGTCCGGAGTGCGTTGAGTTCGGCGAATCAGGACTAATGTGGTTGTCTTTGGCAGGAGTTGAGCTTTTCTTGCCCCCAGTCCGGAGTGCTTTGAGTTCAGCGAATCAGGACTAAGGTGGTTTTCCTTAGCAGGAGTTGAGCTTTTCTTGCCCCCAGTCCGGAGTTCGCTGAGTTCGGCGAATCAGGACTAATGTGGTTGTCTTTAGCAGGATTTAAGCTTTTCTTGCCCCCAAGTCCGGAGTTCGTTGTGTTCAGCGAATCAGGACTAAGGTGGTTGTCTTTGGCAGGAGTTGAGTTTTTCTTGCCCCCAGTCCGGAGTGCGTTGAGTTCAGCGAATCAGGACTAAGGTGGTTGTCTTTGGCAGGAATTGAGTTTTTCTTGCCCCCAGTCCGGAGTGCGTTGAGTTCAGCGAATCAGGACTAAGGTGGTTTCTTTGGCAGGAGTTGAGTTTTTCTTGCCCCCAGTCCGGAGTGCGTTGAGTTCAGCGAATCAGGACTAAGGTGGTTGTCTTTGGCAGGAATTGAGTTTTTCTTGCCCCCAGTCCGGAGTGCGTTGAGTTCAGCGAATCAGGACTAAGGTGGTTTTCCTTAGCAGGAGTTGATCTTTTCTTGCCCCCTAGTCCGGAGTGCGTTGAGTGAGAGGATTCCGGACTTGGAAGTTGAAACGGTTTTGGGATTTTTCCCCCCAATTATTTGAATTATTACAGCTGTAAGGATATGGAGAGACGTGCTGTAATAATTACTCTTTAATAATTACTGCTTATGATGGGTGGCTGGGATCGTGCCACGTGGCGTGGATGTCGGATTTTTCACTGCCTCTATAAAAAGAGGGGCTGCCCTCTTTCTTTAGTTTTTACTTTTCTTCATCTTCTCTTCTCAATTTTCTCTCTTTTCTCTGAATTTTTTCCGTCGGGATTTCTTGCTGGTGCGCCGCCATTGTCCGGTCTTCCCCAATTTCTCCGTAATCTCTTCATTTGTAAGTTTCTTACTCTTCTTTTCTCAATTTTAGTTTGCTGTTCGATTGGGTTTTGTGTTTCTGCTATAGTTTTTGTATGATGTTGTGTTTAGTTCTTGTTTTGATTGTCTTGTATATCTGTATATATGTGTGTGTATATATATGTTTTTGTCTATATTTTGGTGTTTGATCCTGTAATGATAGTGTTTCTGGAATTAGGGTTTTCTGTTAGAGTCCGGATTTGGGTACTTAGTCCGGACTAATAAGCTAGGTTTTGCGTTTGTAATGGGTTGTTGTTTTTGGGTTGTTTATATAACAGGCTAGGGTTGTTTGTTTGGGTTCGGGGGTTTCCAGTCTGGAGAGGACGTTTAGTTTTATATTTTGGTTGGGTCTCCGGACTGACTGATTTTGACTTGTAATAAAATTGAATCATAGGGTAGTCCGGACCATGTAGCTTCAAAGATAAATAAACTGTAGGAGTTTTAGACTAACCTTTGTAATTTGTTTTTAGGTTTATGGTCCGGACTAAAGCTCTTGCCAAGGCCTTCATAACTTGTTATCCGGGGCCATCTAGTTCGGATTCTGAGTCTTCTGCTGATTCTGAACGGGTTGAGATGGGGAAGAGGGCTTCCACTTCGGATTCTGAGGCAATAACGAAGCTTACAGTTGCTAAAATATCTTCACGGAAGGTACCCTGTAGTCCGGAGGGTTTGTGGGTGGAGAATCTTGGTTATTTTGTTACTAAGAGTGAGGAGATAGAAAATAGTTTTTATTTTAGGAGCATTAGGTCCGGATATGCTAGGCAGGAGAATGTTGGCCCGGGGCCCTATGATAGGGAAGCTTTTGATAGGAAGTTTGCTAACAGCATAGTGGCTAAGGAGCACTATGAGTTGAAGGATGAGTATTCTGGGCTAGATAATGAAGCCCAGGATTCGGCGGTCCGGGCTGCTTTTCAGTTGGATCGGCGGATTGAGTGGAGGTGGCCGACTCCGGACGAGAGGGCTCATCATAGGCCGGCTGATGGCTTCGTTCCCGTGTGGTTGGAGGATCTCCGGTCTGGATGGAATCCGCACTGGCATTTGTTTCTAAAACATTTGTGCAAATATGTGTACAAGATCTCTCCAATGCAGATAACGCCTAATGGAATAAAGTGGATGACTTGGTTCATTGCCACTTGTAATCAATTTAAAGTTCAGCCCACGTTCAAGCTGTGGCATCACATCTTTCATTTAGTCCGGTCTAGCCAGTTTCCGTTATACGAGCTTCGGTTCCGGGCTCCGGAGTGTGGATACGGTGGCTCTTATAGGCCCGTTATTCAGCAATCTTCGCTGAAGTTTTGGAATGGGGAGTTGATCATGCTCCGGGGTTTGGACTTGCACTATTTACCCCATATAGCTTCGGAAGGAGTCGGGACTCGCTTCCGCAGGGATGTGCTCCGGGGTGACGCTCTCCGGTTAATTTTTGCATTTTGTGAATGTCTGGGTTTCCAGATGACCCGAGACACCTTTATGAATCATAGAACTCTGCATAGGCTGGGCTGTAAGTAGTTTTCTTTCTTGTCCGGACCTTTTAAATGTTTCTTATCTGCTCCCCTTCTTGTTTGCTTCTTGTTTTTGACTTGTGTTTTTTGTTTGTTTCCTGCAGGTTTACCACATTATAATCCGGACATGTCGTCCTCCGCTTACAGTGATGCTCTGAAAGGTTTGGGCAAGGCTTTCAAGTTGCCAAAGAAGAATGCTGTTGGTGGCTCCGGATCGAACGCCTCGGCCGAGGAGGGATCGCAGAGCAATGCCATCCCCAACCCGGAGCCTGAAGTTCATGTGAACCAATCCACTCCGGAGCATAATGTTGAGTTGGATATGGGTAATGAGTTTGACAATCTTGAGGACCTAGGTCCTATTGGGGAGGTTCCGGGTGCTGATTCTGGGCGGAGGAGGAAGAGGCTCCGGACTCTTGGGTCAAAAACTCCTAGGGCTGAAAACTATGAAGCTGGCTCTGGGTCCGGGGCTGGCAAAGGGAAAGCAGTTGATGTGGATAGTCCGGATGAAGATGGTCTGGGGCTGGAGGAGAAGGTGGCTCGCTTCATGGCTGGGATTCCGACTCAACCTCAGTGGAGTAAGATGAATGAGTCCGGATTTGATGCCACAATGAAGGAGTGTTCCCGGCTCTGGGGTCAAGTATTTTCTTTCCGTTCTTGTTTTTTGCCTTGGTTTGCCTTAGAATATAATTCTAAGTTTTTCCATTTTTTGCAGCTTGGCGGGTATATGGCCGGATCAGCTTCTCTGGCCTACAATGAACTTAAAATCTCCCGGAGTACCATTGCAAGGACTCGGAGATTAGTCAGCTCCGGGACCAGATAATTGTGAAAGACAATTCCCTCTCCGGACTGAATAAGCACCTGAATGAGGTAACAATCCGGGCGGAAAATGCTGAAAAGGAGGCTTCCGAATTAAAGTCAGAGTTAGCTGAGCTCGGAAAGCAGATGTCCGCTGTGCGTCCGGAGTCTGAAGTTGTTGCTGAATTTAAAAGGTCCGAGAAGTACGATAGAGCCCTTGCCAATGCTGGTGCTCCGGAGATAGCTCGGTGCTGGTTGATTGCTGAAAAGCATATCAAGACGAATCCGGAGGCTGATTGGGATAGTTTCGTCTCTGAGTTTATCAAAGCCAAGGAAGATATTGAGCTTGGACTAGGTGAACCGGAGCCGTTCGATGGCCCTTGTCCCAGTTTCCTGCCTCCTAATGCTCCGGAGTCCTGATCTATATTTGATTTGTAAAATTGCTACTGATTCAAGACTTGATAATATTTGGTTCTTGTAATATTTTTTTGTACTTTGCTCCGGGCTCGTTTGAGGCCGGTGAATTTGTAATGAATGCTTTCCTTGCTGTTGTTTTAGTCTGTTTCTGTAGTTTGTTTTTGCCTTAGAATATTTTTCCAAGTATAATTTTGCTGGTTAGTTCTGACTAATCCTTTTGTCCGGACTAGTGGCTGCTTTTAGTTAGAAAATTAATTCTAAGTAAAAGTTGGATGCTCTAGTCCTGACTAATGGCTTGTCCGGACTAGTGGTTGCTTTTAGTTAGAAAATTAATTCTAAGTAAAAGTTGATTGCTCTAGTCCTGACTGATAGGTTGTCCGGACTAGTGGATGCTTTTAGTTAGAAAATTAATTCTAAGTAAAAGTTGGATGCTCTAGTCCTGACTAATGGCTTGTCCAGACTAGTGGTTGCTTTTAGTTAGAAAATTAATTCTAAGTAAAAATTGGTTGCTCTAGTCCTGACTGATAGGTTGTCCGGACTAGTGGATGCTTTTAGTTAGAAAATTAATTCTGAGTAAAAGTTGGATGCTCTAGTCCTGACTAATGGCTTGTCCGGACTAGTGGTTGCTTTTAGTTAGAAAATTAATTCTAAGTAAAAGTTGGTTGCTCTAGTCCTGACTGATAGGTTGTCCGGACTAGTGGATGTTTTTAGTTAGAAAATTGATTCTAAGTAAAAGTTGGATGCTCTAGTCCTGACTGATAGGTTGTCCGGACTAGTGGATGTTTTTAGTTAGAAAATTAATTCTAAGTAAAAGTTGGATGCTCTAGTCCTGACTAATGGCTTGTCCGGACTAGTGGTTGCTTTTAGTTAGAAAATTAATTCTAAGTAAAAGTTGGTTGCTCTAGTCCTGACTGATAGGTTGTCCGGACTAGTGGATGCTTTTAGTTAGAAAATTAATTCTAAGTAAAAGTTGGATGCTCTAGTCCTGACTAATGGCTTGTCCGGACTAGTGGTTGCTTTTAGTTAGAAAATTAATTCTAAGTAAAAGTTGGTTGCTCTAGTCCTGACTGATAGGTTGTCCGGACTAGTGGATGTTTTTAGTTAGAAAATTGATTCTAAGTAAAAGTTGGATGCTCTAGTCCTGACTGATAGGTTGTCCGGACTAGTGGATGTTTTTAGAAAATTAATTCTAAGTAAAAGTTGGATGCTCTAGTCCTGACTAATGGCTTGTCCGGACTAGTGGTTGCTTTTAGTTAGAAAATTAATTCTAAGTAAAAGTTGGTTGCTCTAGTCCTGACTGATAGGTTGTCCGGACTAGTGGATGTTTTTAGTTAGAAAATTAATTCTAAGTAAAAGTTGGATGCTCTAGTCCTGACTAATGGCTTGTCCGGACTAGTGGTTGCTTTTAGTTAGAAAATTAATTCTAAGTAAAATTTGGTTGCTCTAGTCCTGACTAATGGCTCATCCGGACTAGTGGTGGATTTCTAAAAATATGCAAGTTAAAGAGAAAGCTTTTCATTGATCATTCATACAATATAGAATGAGAAACATTTTGGTTGGTTGCCAATATTGTCTACAAGTGTTTTGGTTGCTTTGTTTGCTTTACTACTGATAGAATTTCCTTAGCCTTAGTCCATGCCAAGTGTTTGGGACTTCTGAGGCATCCATGTTCAGGAGCTTGTATGTTCCTGGCCTGAGGACTTCTTTGATCTTGTATGGTCCTTACCATTTGGGCATTAACTTTCCGGTGTTTGTGGGGTCTGATGCTTCAGTGTCTCTAAGGACTAGGTCTCCAACTTGGAAGTTTTTGACTCTTGACTTCTTACTGAAATGCTCTCTTGTTTTCTCCTTGTATTTCTCCATTCTTTCCACAGCTTGGTCCCGGACCTCATCAATTAGTTCCATGTTTGTTTTGAGTCCTTCTTCATTTGCTTCTTCTTCGAAGTGTATTGCTCTGTGGGAAGGAGAGCCCACTTCAATGGGCAGCATTACTTCTGTTCCATAAGCTAGTTTGAATGGAGTTTCTCCCGTGCTTGTCCTTGGGCTTGTCCTGTAGGACCAAAGTACGCTTTGTAGTTCTTCTGGCCACTTGCTTTTGCTTTCTTTGAGTCTTTTCTCGATACCTCGGAGTAGGATTCTGTTGGTTACTTCTACTTGGCCATTTCCTTGGGGATATGCCACTGATGATTTTTTGTGCTTGATCCCGCGCTCTTGGAGGTAAGACTCGAACTCTGATCCGATGAATTGGGGCCCATTGTCTGATACTAGGACTCGTGGTATCCCGAATCTCATCAAAATGTTGTCCATAAACTTTATGCAGTCTTGCTGATTGATTGTCCTCATTGCTTTTGCTTCAATCCATTTTGTCATGTAATCAATAGTGAGTAGTAGGTACCTGAGGTCTCCTTTTGCTCGAGGGAAGGGTCCCATGATATCAATACCCCAAACAGCGAAGGGGATAGGTGACAGGACTGAGGATGGTAGGACTGGGCTTATCCGGGACACATTGCTGAAGAGCTGGCACTCCTTGCACTTCTTGACGAATTCTATTGCATCCTGATGAATTGTTGGCCAGTAGTAACCTTGTCTTACGATCTTATGAGCTAGGGCTTTGGCAGACATGTGGTCACCGCATATTCCTTCATGTACTTCTGTCAAGCAGTACTTTGCTTCTTCTGGGCCGATGCACTTCAGGATTGGAGATGAGAAGGTCCTGCGGTAGAGTACTCCTTCTTCGAGGAAGAACTTGGCTGCTTTTGCTTTCAATCTTTGAGCTTTTCCTTTATCTTATGGGAGCTCCCCTTTGTCCAAGTAGTTTATGAATGGAGTCATCCAATTTTGGGTGCTTTCTATTTCCAAGACCTCTCCGGAGTCAATGGATGGTCTGTGGAGTTCTTCGAAGTAGACTGAGCAGTCCAGATCTGATGAATTCCGGACTAATTTGGATAGGATATCCGCTTCTTCATTTTCTTCTCGGCATATCTGGAGGACTTGGTGGTTTGGGATTGAGGCTAAGTAGCTCTGAACCAGCGCTTGGTACTTCGCCAGAATAGGGTCCTTCGCTATGTATTCTCCGTTTGTTTGCTTGACCACTATCTGGGAGTCGCTGTAGATTTTTAAGTTCTGGACCCTTAGAGTCCGGGAGAGCTTTAGTCCTGCGATCAACGCCTCATATTCTGCTTGATTGTTTGTTGCTGGGAAGCTGAATGATATAGTTGTCTGAATCTTAAATCCTTCTGGGCTCCTGAGTATGAGTCCGGCTCCTTACCTCTCGGTTGTTGAAGAACCATCTACCTTTAAGGTCCAGGCTCCCAGACTAATTTCCTTTTTTGGCTCCTGATCCGTGTCCATTGTCTCTTGGTCTTCTTCCGGGAAGTTGCATTCGATTATGAGATCTGCAAGAGCTTGAGCTTTGATTGCAGTCCTGGGAATGAAGCTTAGGTTGAACTGGCTCAATTCCACAGCCCAATTAACGAGTCTTCCCGAGATATCTGGCTTGTGGAGTATTTTCCTTAGTGGTTGATTTGTCACTACTCTGATCTCCCTCCCTTGGAAGTAGTGTCTGAGTTTCCTTGATGTTGTAACCAAAGCAAAGGCAAACTTTTCCAATCTTGGGTATCTTGTTTCTGCATCTTTTAAGACCTGGCTTACATAGTAGACTGGTTGCTGTGTTCCATTCTCTTCCCTGATTAGGGCAGCTCCTACGGCTTGTGCTCCTGCTGACAAGTATAAGTAGAGAGGCTCTTCTGGCTCAGCTTTAGTTAGGACTGGTGGGTGAGAGAGGTAGGATTTGATTTCCTCGAATGCTTTCTGGCACTCTGGGCTCCAGTTTACCTCTTTCTTGTTGGTTACTCCTTTGAGTAAATCAAAGAAAGGTAAGCACCTCTCTGCTAGTCTTGAGACAAATCTCCTGAGTGCTGCTAGTGATCCTGCTAGTTTCTGCACATCTTTTTGGGTCCTGGGAGCTCTCATCTCCTGGATTGCTTTTATTTTCTCCGGATTGGCTTCTATACCTCTGTTGCTGATCATGAATCCTAGGAACTTTCCTGCTCCTACTCCGAAGGTGCATTTCTCCGGGTTTAGCTTGAGTTGGTTCTTCCTCAGATTTTCAAAGCACTCTTTCAGATCTTCCACGTGCCCTGGTATAGTTGTTGATTTAGAAATCATGTCATCGACATAGCATTCCAAGTTTCTCCCAATCTGGGACTTGAATATCTTGTTCATGGCTCTTTGGTAAGTGGATCCTGCGCTAGTAAGCCCGAAGGGTAGCATCACATAAGCGTATACTGCTCTGTGAGTTATGAATGCTGTCTTAGGGATGTCCTTCGGGTTCATCTTTATCTGGTTGTATCCGGAGAAAGCATCCATGAAACTTAGCATTACATGTCCTGAGGTGGCATCTATCAGTTGATCAATGTTTGGAAGAGGATACGGGTCCTTCGGGCATGCATCATTTAGGTCAGTGTAGTCCACACACATTCTCCATTTGCCGTTGGACTTCTTAACCATGACCACATTAGCTAGCCACTCCGGATATTTGATTTCTTTGATGATTCCTGCTTTGAGTAGCTTTTCTACTTCTTCGTCAATGGCTCTCTGCCTCTCCGGAGCAAAGTTTCTTCTCTTTTGTTTTACTGGTTTTCTGTTGGGGTTGACATCCAAGCTGTGCATTGCTATGGACTCATGTAGTCCTGGCATGTCCCTTGGACTCCAGGCAAAAACATCTTTATACCCCCGGAGCAGGGATACTAATCTCTCCTTGAAGGACTCCTCGAGTCCTGACCCAATCCTCACTTTTTTGCTTGAATTGGTTTCATCTACTTCGACTTCTTCTGTTTCGACTGCTGCTTCAATTTTTGCTTGTTCTTTGTTTGAGATCATTTGATGAATCCGGGCTTCAGAGTTCATCTTTAGATAGTTGTTTGCTTTTTCAGGTTCTTCGGTTGCTTGCATGGTAGGACGAGGTTGGTCTAGGACTCGATTTGTCTTGTCCACTACCATGACTTGGTTGCTTGCCAGTTCTTCTGGACTTGTTTTGCTTGCTTCTTCCCTTGTCCGGGGTCGGTGCTTCTTCGTGCTTTGTTGCTTGCGAAGGACCGTAGCCTTCCTCTTGTTATCTTGATGGGTTTCTGCCATAACTAACCCCTGGTTGTAGCATTTTCAGCAACTCCGTAATCTCCTTTAATCTCCCCGACTCCCGTCGGGGTTGGGAACTTAATCTTGAGATGGGAGATTGAAGTTATTGCTTGCATCATGGTTAGAGTTGATCTGCCAATAATTCCGTTGTATGAGGAAGGAGCGTTGATCACATAAAACTTGATGACATGAGTCACTTGGTTAGGAGCAGATCCAAAGATGACTGGCAGATACAAAGTTCCTTGGATCGGGACTAAGTTGTGGCCGAAACCATAGAGTGGGTCTTCTCGACATTCATTTGAGCGGACGTTCCCTAACTGCATTCTATCCACTGTGTGCTTGAAGATGATATTTACTGAAGAGCCATTGTCTATGAGCATTCTTCTTACTTCATTATCGAAAATGTCTAGAGTGATAACCAAAGTTGCATTGTGATGAGGGTTGACTCCTTCATAGTCCTTGCTGCTGAAGGATATCACCAGGTCTGGGAGTGATTGGATTGAAAGTACTTCTTCTCCGAAGTCCGGGTTCCGGGGTGGGGAGTAGGATCCGCCTAGGACCACATTGACTACATTCTTTCCTTTCTTCTGCGCTTCCCCTCTGCTGTTGTCCCGAACTAAGTACTTGTTCATATTTCCCTTTTTCACTTGGTCTTCAATGAAGTACTTGAGTGATAAGCAATTCTCGGTCTTGTGGCCATGGGTCTCGTGATAATCACACTGCCTATTGTAGGGCCTGCTCTCCGGAGGAGTTTGCATTGGCTTCGGAGGATAATAGAAAGGCTTGTCTTTGACTTCTTTCAAGATTTCCTCCCGGGTCGTGTTGAGAGGAGTCCAGTCCGGCTCCTGCTTCGGCTCCCGAGATTGCTTCACGGGTCCTGGGTCGCTGTTCGACTCCTGCTTAGGACCAAGTCTTTGGAAAACCGGGTTTGCTTGTCTTTCTTGGCTTTGGTTGCTTTGCTTGAATTTCTTGTCCTGATGGTAACCCCCTTTCGGTCGGTTATCAGTGTTTTTACTCCTAGACCCTCCATTTCGGGTCATTCTCATTGCCTGGAGCACATCTGTTTCCTTAATGAATCTGGCAGCCATGGAATAAGCTGCTGCCAGACTTTGCGGCTCCTTATTGATCAGCTCCACAATATACCTTTCGTTGTGCTCTGGGTCCAGGTTTCTTCTAAAGATGCTTAAAGCTTCCCTCTCATCCAGATTTGAAACTTTATTGATTGCTTCCTGGAACCGGCGCATGTATGCAGAGAGGGACTCATTGTCGTGCTGCCGGATCGTTTCCAGGTGACACATGTGCATTTCGTGCGTTTTGTTCGCCCGAAATCTCCTAAGGAAAGAGGCTCGAAATTCCTTCCAGGAGTGGATGCTGCGGGAGGGGATTCTGCTGAACCATCTCTGGGCCCCTCCCTTAAGGGTTGAAGTAAAGAACCTTGATTTCGTCAAGTCATTGTAGTAGTATATCTGCGCTATCTGCTCAAAGTAGTTCAAGTGCTCCTCCGGGTCTCCTAGACCATCAAAGGAGTCAAAGTTGTAATGCTTCAAGTTCCGCTGCCGGGGATAGCTTCTAAGGAGTGGCTGAAAGGAGTGAGTGTTTCTCCAATCTCCACTCCTGATTCTCTGTCCATCTTCCTCTGCAATTCATAGATCATGTCTTTTAGGTCCTTCTGCTTCTCTTCTTCTTCATCATCAGAAATCAGCTCCGGAGTAGGGTCTCTCCGAGTTCTTTTGCTCCTAGACTTGGTCAACAGCTTCTCTTCTTCTAATTGCATTCTCTTTTGGATCTTTAGCTCGAGCTTTGCTTCTTCTTCTTTCCTGATTTGCTCCCGGACTTCTTCCAACTTTCTCTGTTTAGCAGCTTCTGCTTCTTTTTTGCCTTGATCTTTTTTGCTTTTCTTCCCCTTGGCTCCAATGCGGTCGAACACAGACCTCTTTGATTGCTGGGAGTCCCCGGATTCCTCCGGCTCCTCCTCTAGTTCTGCCTCTTCTTGGAGGCGGGTCTGCTCCTGTCTGTATAGTCTAATTGCTTCTGCTAGTTCATCACTCGTGAGGTTAGCCATGTGCTCTTCGGCTACCGGGACATTTGTGTACTTGTACTGATTGAGCTCTATGAGGGTCCTGGCATCCCTTGTGTTTACAATTCTCTCCATTACGGGAGTGTGTAGTGGTTGCTCCTGGAATGTTTCTCTCTCGGCTCCTGGGTCAAGAGCCTGGGAGTGGTCCGGCTCCTGGACCTCAGCACTAGCAGATGGCCTCCCAGAGGTATTCTTTCCTGGTCTTGCCATTTCTCAACAATACCAACAACAAATAACAACAATACGGCACAGAGAATACCGGTCTAAGGTTGCTTTATGAAATTTGCAGAAACTACCCAAAATAACAACAAATACTAACAAATAGCTTCCTGGGAGCAGTTCAAACGATTTTATGGGACTATTCAACGATGAAGTACAACGCAAATGTTATATTCAAACTAGAACAATAACGATTAAAACTAACGATAGCTCACACGAACGTGGCTTAATCAACAAAACGGGCTCACACAAACGTGGCCTAAAGTAACGAGCGCATACAAACGTGATCGACATAAACAACATTCATGCTTACGGAAAGGGTTGGTTGCTTGAGTTCTTACAAGTTTGAATAAATGGACTCTTTGAAGAGTTTGTTGATGAAGGTGAATCCAGGGGCACCGAGACCCAAGGATGGAGAGCCCCTCCTTCTAGCGCCAAATGATAACTCCTGGTGGCGGGGCTGCTCCTTCGACGCCGTCCTGGACCCTTCGCCGCTGTAGAGGTGTAGCTGTGGTTGGGTTCCTACAAAACAACACCGGAAGGGGGCTTAGAGTCCCGCGGCGCCTCTGGCGTGAGAGTAAGAACTAGCTTTTTGGGAAGATGAGGATGAATATGAATGTACGGTGGCTGTGTGTGTATATGAGTGTGAGAGAGTGATTACCCCCAAAACCTCACCTTCTTGGGCTATTTATAGCCCAAGGATAGGGTTTTAGGGTTGGTACCTTTGAATCGTAGCCATTGGTTCTGGGAGCGGAGGACACCTGGCGGGAGTGGATACTTTACATGTGTCAGTGCGGGACTGGCCGAGGAATGTTTTGAGGATCCTCTGACACGTGCCTTGATTATCCCCATGATTGATGCGTGACAGTTACTCCCATCATGTGCTTTGGCCAGCGTCTCACGTGCTGGGATTACTCAAGGTTGGGGTCGCGGGACTGGACTAGTCAGGACTGTAGTGTTAAGACTAGACTGAGTTGGGAGGCCAGGACTAGTCCTCCCAGGAGCTGTATGGAGTTAGGAGTCTAGGACTAGTCCTTCCAGGAGCTGTATGGAGTTAGGAGCCTAGGAGTAGTCCTCCCAGGAGCTATGTGGAGTTAGGAGCCTAGGAGTAACCCTCCCAGGAGCTATATGGACTATCAGGTGCAGCTTCAAATCCTACTTCGGACAGTTTATAATACTAGCGTTAACAGTTTTTAGTTTTAAAATTTTGTCATCCTTATAAACTAAAATTTGTACCAAAAAAAATTAACTTGTTAACAATAGTCAGAATGGCCGAGTGGTCCAAGGCGCGGGACTCAAGTTCCTCTCCTCATGTAAATGAGGGTGTGGGTTCGAATCCCACTTCTGACATTTATTTGTACTAATTGCTTCCGACTCCAATAATATTATATTTAAGATTATCATGTATAATAGTAGTTTGAAGGTAAATTTATGTCCGACTGTTTAGTACCCGTAAATTTTGAAAAGCAAGGAGGTACGAATTGTAATAATTTGATATTAAGGTTTGTTGCTGAACTTGAAACTTAATAATCTGTTAATTTAATATCACTCTGTAAATATAGTCTTTAATATTCCTTTTATGATAATTTAATATTACTCTGTAAACATAGATTTTTTTTCACCAAATAAACACATTGAGCAATATGAAAAATAAATTTATTCTAGAAACCTAACCTTGTGCACCTATAGGGATAACGAAGGTTGAGAAGGAAAGGGGAGAGTCAAAAAGTAAGAGGCTCAATTGTTGGCAACCCATATCAGACAGACACACACCCACGATACTGAATGTAGAATCTGTACATGCATGCATTATGTGTCTTGGAGGACAGTAAATTTAGTGACACAAGCTTTAAATAAAACTTTACAAGTAAGGAGGCATCTATTTTAAATCTTAATTAAGTTTGTCATTCATCGTTTTTTATGACTATGAAGTTGTAAACTAAATCTAACATTTGTTAACAACTGACAATAGTCTGAATTACTGAGTATCATACACAGACCAATTATAATTTTCATCCTCTAACAAGGGTGTGGCTTCAAATCCCACTTCGGACAGTTGGATATTACTCACGTTAAGAGTTTCTAGATATAGTTTTTCGTCATTTGTCATTTCTATACATTCAAATTTATACTAGAAATTTTAAACTTGTTAACAACAGTCAGGATGGCCGAGTGGTCCAAGGTGCAGGACTCAGGTTTCTGTCCTCATATGATGGCGTGGGTTCGAATCCCACTTCTGACATTTATTCTTCCAGATTGCTTAATTTTGAATAGTAAGGAGGTCTTATTCCAGCTTATTAATAAGGTTTGTTATTTAAGCTGAATCTTAATAGTATGTTAAATTGTTAATTTAATATTAATCTGTACATAAAATCTTTAATATTCTTTTTTGCCAATTTATTTAAATAAAAAGAATAAATTACTTAATTTTCTGATGGTGGTATTATATCATGGGAAACAACAAGAACCGAAAAGGCATCACACAATTTATCATATATATCTTTTTTGAAGGAATATATAATACATATCTGAACACCAGATCGCCAAAATCACACCTAAAAATAGATTTCACACGAGTTTAAGTTTTTTGAAGTTAATATATCCATTTTAAACAAAAAATTGAAAAAAATATATTTAAAAATTATACTTAAACAAAAGTCAGGATGGCTGAGTAGTCTAAGGTGCCAGGGTAAGGTTCTGGTCCTCCGGGGAGTGGGTTCGAATCCCACTCCTGACATTTCTTTTTTGATATGAACTACCAACCGTTTTATTGGATGGTTTTTATAACCCCTGCAATATATGGATACATATATACACACACACACATATTTTTTATTTATACACACACATACATGTTTTTAAACAATTTCATTTAATGTTTCTAAAAAACTCCATGAGTTATAATTTGGATCAAGATTTTTGATATATGCTAAAACATAGGTAATTTTCACAAAATAAACACATTGAACAATATGAAAAATAAATGTTATCTTAGAAACCTAGACCTTGTGCACCTATAGGGTCAAAGAAGGTTAAGACGAATAAATTAATTGAGTTTGTTATTTCACTTGAAAATACCTAAAACTCCCACTACATGTATTTTCAAATTTCTCTTTTATCATTTATTATTATTATTAGGACATTACTTTGAAGTTTCACATACAACCTATTACTTACTAACAATTCACAAGAGTCTGGATGACGAGTGGTGCAAGGCACCCGATTAAAGTTTTGGTCCTTTAACGAGGGTGTGGCTTCATATCCCACTCCAAACAGTAAATTTATAGCATAAGTAATGAGGGTCAAATAACCAACTTACCTTCCACAATGAATAATTATAAAAACTCAGTTACGAGATTGGCATTTAAAATACGTGAAACTACTGCATTATTACATAATTTAATCTATCAGTCATTCAGCCTGTTAAGAAACCTCAGAAAACAATTTAGCTTCCCACAATAAAGGGGAGTAAGACCATCACAGATATATGTTAAGTCAGATATCTTCAACAATGGTAGCAAATCGGAAGAAAAAAAATGCTGAACTTACTTTGCTTCTTAGTTTATTTAGCCCTCCACTTGGCTTAATACGTAGGTAACAATTGACAATTTGTGGCGTACAGCAACCCAATTTTCCATGTCGTACTCTAACACAATCATAGTCAAATTAATAACAGAGAGCTACAGATATATTGTGGCAGAAATATTAGAAAGTGTTCCAAAGACCAAAAAAGCTTGTGATGGTAATATAAAATCAATGGAAACAAGGGGAATCTAAAAGGTATCACGCAATTTATCTATATTTACACATCGGATTAACAAGTTCGTACCTTGTATCAGGTTCTTGCAATTGTGCAGGTTGAAACTCACTAAAGCGATAACAACAAAGGCAGAACCTGGAATCAGAGCAAATAAAAAGATTTGTTTAAGCGGCAAAAAGTCAAACCAGAGCAACTTTGAAAACAAGAACAAGACCATCAAGAATTCCACCAACATACTACATCAAAACTAACATGACTAAGACTAAAATTAATGGATAATGTGACAGGCGGGAATACTTACAGAGCTAGAGGCAAAGAGAACAAAGGCAGAACCTGGAATCAGAGCTAAACACCCCGCGCAGCCCAGGGTTGTGGATATGCAAAACAACTTTGAACACAAGAACAACTATCAAGAAATCCACCAACATACTGCATCAATAAGAACAATAAACTAGAATTACAATTGATGTATAATGTGAAGGTGATGTGCCTAAAGCGCATTCAACATCATCAACAAACAGAAAAAAAAAACCGTTCTTCTAATATGAATTGTGTTCTCTTTTATCCAAAGAATGTGTAATTTTGTAGAAAAAGAGACATCACGCACAGAGGAAGGACGTCATATAATCTAATAAGAATAACAACACACTACAAGAAAACATAAAATTTAGCTAAGATGTAGCCACGAATAATTCTTTAAATGCGAATATTGAAAATTATTGAGTAAATTACAAGTACAAGCAACAGACCTTTCGACCAAAACGCATGCGCCAGGTCTCTTCCACTACATTTTTAGGCTGTACTTAAAGAACTCAGACTTCGACATATCCACCGTACGTGCAGAGCTCAATTCTAAACACAAGCAAAATTTCATCTTTATAAGAACGTCGCGGTTAAGCTACACCAATAAGCAAATGGATACCCAAATCAACAACACGTAGATAGATTACATTCAGTACAGTGTTCTAATCAAACATTTTTGTCATTTTACTAATGTAATATTGCTAAAATCAATAAAAAAATCAAGATTATAAACCAAGGCATCTAAAAATCAAAACTTGGCAAAAGATATCATTTCAGTAGATCAAATTGAGCTTGAAATAAAAATTAAGAACCAGAATTATAAAGACAAAGAATAAAGATTACCGGTTTAAAAATGGGCTGGTGATCATAAGGGATTATAATCAACCCTAAAGCCGAAACAAAGAAATTAAACCAACAACACCCATGATTAAATCCAGTTTATAATTAGCTCAGATGAAAAACCACAATTAAATCTTCAATACTAATAAAAATGGTTTTTTTTGGGTTCTAGTGTGGAGAGATTTTACAAAACAAGATGATAATTCACAGGCAGATTCATTGTATCGAGACTCTCTCTCTCTCTCCCCCGCCCTCTTCACTCTCCATCTCTCTTCCTCTCTCTCCACCCTCTCTCTTCCTCTCTCTCCACCCTCTCTCTTCCTCTCTCTCCACCCTCTCTCTCTCCTCCCTCTTCACTCTCTCTCTATATCTCTCTCGCTCTCTCTCTCTCGACTACTCTCTCTGTCCCCGTGCAAAAATCTAGATGGTAAGTGTACAACAACTACTGAAGTACTAAGAGCAAGTGCAGTGGACAAGCCCAAGTCCACTGCCATTTTCTCCTTTCTGAAGTCAAGCAAAACATGGGCTTGGTAAGTTAAGCAACTTTTTATAGGTCCTATTTAATTATTATTTAATAAGTTTTATATAATTTTTAATTTGTAAATAATTAAGATATATATATATATATATTAATTTAAATGATAAAATTTAATTAATTATTAATTAATTATTATCTAATCAGTTTTATATAATTTTTAATTTGTAATATAATTAAGATATATATATATATATAATTAATATATATATTTATTTATTTAATCTTGATTTAATTAATAATGAGATAATTTAATAAGAAATGAAAAGATTAAAAAAATGAAAATAAGATTGAAAATAAAAATTACTTTTTATTAATATACATTACTTAATTAAAAAGAAAATATTACAAGAACATGACAATTTAAAATATTACATCTGAAACAAATTAACCACTATTATGGAACATTGTGATATACTCAACCAGATCAGATTGTAGTTGACGATATTTCTGCCTGTCACGAAGTTGGATAGTCCTTCTAATATACATTTCATAAGAGGCTAAAGGTTCTTCGCCTATGTTTGGAGGTGGTAAGCCATCTGTTGCATCATCGTAAGATGGTAAAGGGCCAAAGGGAGTGGCGTATGTGTCTCTCTCATCCTCAACGGTCATATTATGTAGTATAATACACGCTCTCATTATCTTAGCGAGATCTTCTTTATCCCAAAATCATGTTGGACCGCGTACAATTGCAAATCGAGATTGTAACACGCCAAATGCCCTTTTTACTTCTTTTCGTTGACCTTCCTGATATTTGGAGAACAATTTTCTCTTCTCACCCTGTGGGCGTGGAATTGTTTTCACGAACGTAGCCCATTCATGATAGATTTCATTGGTTAGATAATACCCCATGTTATAGTTGTTACCATTAATATTGTAATTTACCTCAGGAACACGACCTTCTAGTACATCATCAAATATCGGTGACCGGTCTATCACATTTATGTCGTTATTAGAACCAGCAACTCCGAAAAATGCATGCCATATCCAGAGGTCCGATGAGGCAACAGCCTCAAGCAATATTGTTGGAACTCCTTTATGACCACTCATGAACATCACTTTTCATGCTTTAGGGGCAATTTTTCCACTGCCAATGCATGCAATCGATACTACCCATCATTTCGGGAAAACCGCGAGCCTCTCCCATTTTTAGGAGACGTTGTACATCATTTGAGTTTGGCTTTCGCAAATATTCACTCTCAAAAATTAAAATAACATTGGTGACAAATTTTTTCAAGCATTCAATTACAGTTGACGTACCAATGCGCACATAATCATCAACTACATCTGCTCCAATTCCATATGCCAACAAACGTATGGCCACCGTGCATTTTTGTAAATGTGATAGGCCCTTTCTTCCACATGCATCAACCCTCTGCTGAAAATATGGATCAAAATTTGAAAGAGCATCCACAATTCGAAGGAATACGTGTCTTCCCATTCGAAACCGTCGTCGGAATGTTCTAGAGGGTATATTGGATTTTGAGCAAAATAATCTCACTCTAAACGTTCATGACCCGCTTCACGGTCTCTGCATATCACTCGTTTAGTCATGGTTGACGAGCCTTCTCCATAGATTTGATTGAATAGCTCGAGGCGACGATCCTCCAGTGAATTATCAAAGAAAAACTCTTCAATAAATTCTTTAGACACATCAGAGCTCTCATCCATAGTATATATTTTGATTGTATTGTGAATGAAGAAAATGAGTTACAGTCTTACAGACTATCACAAAAAACAAACATGTTATATAGGAGATAAAAGGAATAAAAGGCAACGGTTAGTTCTAACTAAATATAAATAATAACTAAGTTCCAACGGCTACTTCCAAATAGAAACAAACAAAAACTAGCTTCCAAGAACTTATTCCAAACAGAATCAAATAAACAACTAGCTTCCAACAACTAATTCCAAATAAAAATAAACAAGCAACTAGTTTCCAACGGCTAGTTCCAACCGCGTCTTGATTTGACTTCCTCAATCATTTTGGCATAAATCTCTCGTTGAGCCTCATTCATTATACTAGTATCAAGCATAAGAAGTTGCATATCTGATTTATTCTCTTTTCTAGCCTCCTCTTTTTTCTTAAGCTCATTGAACTCTGCCATTAGATCTAATCTCCTGCATGTACTAGCTTTTATTTCTTCATACTCTTTTTTCTTAAGATCATTAAACTCTGCCTTTCCTTTCCCCTTCCTCTTAGCTGCTTTTGTACCCTTAGGACAAACCGGTGATTCAACAACATTCTCATTTGTTGGTGTTTTATTCATTGATGATGAGTAGTTCCCAGAATCACTTAATTTAGTTCTCTTTGCATTTCCACCATTTGTTCCAATGCTTGTCTCTTTAGGCTGTCTCCACTTAGGATGTCTCTTTAGATCATTCCAATGCTTTTCAAAATTAGACTTCTTATTGTATTTATTTTTATGAAAATCATGAGCTGCCGCAATTATGTTCTCCAAATTTGTACCACTCCCCATTTTTCGGACAGCTTCCTCATAACACGCTCCATATCGCTGAGCCCTTTCATTTATTCATTGCCACCTTTTTTTTGATAGCTATTACCCCTCTTTTGATAAGACCAAAATTATTTTCTTCACAATAATTATGAATTCGATCCCAAAATGCTTCACCTTTTTTATCCGCCCCAATCAAGGGATCAATCGACACATTCAACCATGCGCTAATTAAGAGTTTATCTTCAGTCCAAGTCCACTGGGTTGCACCTCCTCGTGGGTCATCCAATTCATTGACATCATCATTTAGATAAATAATATTCGTAGTATCAAAAAAAGAATTTTATGAGTATGGAGAATTTTGATTATTGGTAGTGGTTTGTTGATTTCCTAAATTTGGATGTGAAAATTTTGAACCGTATGAAAATTATGAATTTTGAGCATAGGGGTAAAAGGATTAGGAAACGGAAATTGAGAATTTAGCATTTGAGGATTATAACACGGATTTTGTGAGTTGGAAAATTGAGAATTATCGATATTTGTATTTTGGGCAAATAGAAAATAAGGATTCGGAAAAGGATACAGAAATTGGGTGTTCGAAGATTGAGAATTCGGGTTTGTGTTTTGAGGATTTGAAGATAGATATTGATGGGGATTAAAAATAATATTTTAGGAAAATAAAATGAGAAGTGTGAAAATTTTATGTGTGAAAATTTTATATTTATAGGAGAAAATCTGAACATTTAATATATAACGTTCACTGTTTTTTTTCAGAATTGTAACATAACCGTTGGTTGAAGTACATGATTTGTAAAAAATTAATAAAATAACAAAAACCTGCTGAAAATTGGCAGAGTGGGTGGAGTCTCTAACTTGGGCCTGCCCAAGTTTTTCTTTCCTCTCCAGCGCACGTGTAGTTGCCCAGCTTGTCTCTCTCTTCCACCTGGCGAGTTGGGCAGCGCGGTGCACTTGCTCTAAAGAGCATTTCCAACAACGTTAATTTAGACAATGAAAAAGGTATTTTGTTTCAATGCTATTATCTATAATGGTTAGTTATTCTTTAAAAATAATAATAAAGTATTAGTTTTAAAATTTCAAGATCATGTTGATAATTTTACACCATTAGATCTATAAAGAGAATATTACTTTAACTTTTTTAATTGGGCAGAGCCGATGTGGCAATTATAGATAATAACTTCTCAATCAACAAATTTGGAGGATCATTTTAACGTTATCTAAAAATTTAGCTAACAGGTTGTGCCTTTGGAGAAGCCAAAATCAAGACCATTAGCTAAAATTTATTATCCACGTAGGATATAGCTAAGAGGTGGGTATGGGTTGGAGATGCTCTAAGGTCACGATTTTTTTTGGCAAAGTAATATGGTCACAGTTTGTTCGACCCGGGTGACTGGAAATTGATAAAAGATTCTGAAACTTAATTAAAAAAAATTGTAAAAGAACATATGATTACCACAAATTACAAATTAAGGGACCTATATTTAGGTTACAATCCAAACTAAGATTTTAATAAAAAAAAATTAAATTTAAGTAGCATATAATTGAATTTATGAATTCAATAAAAATTAATTTTAAGTTCATTGTATAAAACGAAATTAAATCTTGAAGCGGTGTCAATTGTTACGTAAATGAATTATCTGGTCTTATTAAATTTTTATTTAACTAAATGCAAGATTTTGTACCTGAAAACAATTAAATAAAAGAGGAAAATTACCTAAAATGCCTATTTTTAGTGACCGGCCTATCCAAAATACCTACTTTCTGGATAGGTTCCCGAAATGCCCAATTGTTACACCGTTGTCGACAGCGCATTCTTGTTTGTGAGAAATAAATATTTCTTCATATGTCCCTTAAAACATTTTCTCTTTGGTTAAAATCATAAGTTTTAAGAAAATTACATAATCTTTGGGTGTCCTAAACTTTCCCCCATTTTGCTTTTTCAAATGACAAGTTGACAACAAACAATCAAAACACAACATTACACACACATGAATTGGGAGTAACATTACATTTCTCACATACAAATACAAAATTAATCTTCATTACAGTAGTCATTATAGTAGTCCGTTGATACAAAACAAATTTTTAAAATTTGTTCCTCTAATTATAAAATCTACTCCTTTGGTTAACACATGAATGGTGATGGAATTTTTTATTTTGATCTTAATGAACCACCACCACCAGAGCATTCACACATGCAACATCAACTTGATTTAAATGAACCACCTGTTAACAAGACAAAACCGAAGCTAATTAGTACATATGCAGGTTCAGAAATTCTTATATTCTTGCTAAGCCACCGGTCAAAGAAAAATTCTGGAAAACCTTATCAATGTGCAATTAAAGATGTTGCCACTAAGTAGAATGTCACAACAATTATCAGATGCATATGGAGCTTAGCAAAAAAATAAAAAATGGTCAGGATCGGAACATCGATAGGAACCCATCGCCTCATTGTCGGAATCCTAAAATCCATAGTACGTATTTATATTACTCAGTTTAATCAAATGTTTAATCGAAGAAAGAATTGGGGCGGAGGAATTATGGTTTGTGGGTGAAGAGAGAATTGAAAGTTGTGTTTAATCCAAGAGCTAATAGGGAGGGGTTGGGAAATTAGGGTTCATGGGTGAAGAGGGAGTCGGGTACGAGTAAAAAGAGGGATGTTTTTATTGTTGATATTAGGATAATATGATGATATTTTGATTTAAAATATTTGTTGACAATTTGATGGCAATTTGAGATATGGATATTTTGGCACAATTTTAAAGATAATTTTGTGACTTAAAATGAAAATAGGAAAAATATTTTGAATGACCCAAAAAGGAAAATAGGAAATGTATTAAGAGACGAAGGGAGTACAAGATAAGATATTTGAGCAATATAACATTTTCTCCATACACCTACCCTTGTGCATACTAGTCACTCTCCATTGATACTCCCATAAATGAGGCCAGAGACGGATCCAGAAATTTTAGTTTAGGGGGACATCGGGAAAATTTTGAGAATACCCCTTTATATTTTCGAATTTTGAGGGGGCACTTTCATATTTTTAAAAAAATAATAATGAAAAAACGTAAAAATTTGATTTTATGGGGGACACATGTCCCCGGTGTCCCTTACTAGAGCCCCCACTGAGGCGCATTTGAATGATGTGCCTATGTTGATGGCGTAAGTGGTGGTCATTTAGGGTGTTACTTCTGGTTCGTGAGTATTTCAGGCAGTGTTAACCTAATAGTGGATATTGGGGGCTTTTATCTGAATTGTAATATTAATTTAATCCGAATTTATAAAAATTTATTAGACATGGAAGATCTTGATCGGTGAAGCTAAATGTGCTATAATAAATGAGAGTTAGTAGCTTACAAATATCATGCACGAGTCTGAAATTCATGTACAAGTCTTGGATCATTTTTTTTAAAAGTTCATGTATAATTCAAGTAAAAATCACATGTACCCTAATTTATAAAGAAGAAGAGTTCGAATTTTCAAAGAAAAATTATCATTATTTATAACAAAAGGGGTTTAACTCATTTTTAATAAATTATAAGTCTACAAATATATTTATAAATCAAAATATGGTAGTTTGGATTTATAAATAAAAATGTATTATTAGTTAAGGAGGATGAGATGAGAGAGGTTAGGTGACATTCTATTAAAACTATGGAATACATTCATATTTTTGAGAAATTAGGTTTTCGATTTTATACTAAACAAGGATAATCGAAGTAAATAAGATTATAAATTCAAAGGTGACAATTTCTGATCAGTATTATGTTTGACAAGAAGGCGGTTCAAAATAATTTTATCTAAATTGTAATATTAACTTATATCATAATTCATAAAAAAATTCATGAGATAAAAAAGATCTTATTTCTAAAAATCTGAAAACGAGTAAATAGATTAAAATTAGTAACTTACAAATACCATACACGAGTTAAAATTTATGTATAATCAAAGAAGAGTAGTTTGGATGTATAAAGAAAAAATATATTATCATTTAACAAGGATGATATGTGAGAGGTTAGGTGGCGTACTATTCGAATTAGAAAGCATATTCATATTTATATGAAATAGCCTTTCGATTATATCCTAGACAAGGATATTCGAACTAAATAATTTCTGGTCAGTAATATACTTGACTGGAGGATGGTTCAATTTTTTTTTTAAAATTATAATATTAATTAATATCCGAATTTATAGAAAAATTAAATATCACCACCACAAAGCGCGACTTTATTTACTGGTTTGGGCAAAAAATCATAGCAGAAACAATACCTATACAGAACTTATTACCTCTTCTTTGATATCTACAGTAGACAGGTGCTGCACCAATATACAATATTAGTAATTATTTAGTGAAGAAGATGTTGATTACTTATGAAAATAGTGTTGCTTTCGAGTACAAGTACACGAATTGAACTTAACAGATGTTTTAAATTTGATTTGCATATGATTAACAACTGAATCCTTTCCTAGATATTTGCAAGTGATTTGCAATCCTAAACAACAGAAAAATTTAACATGCAGTAGGGTTTGTAAGGACGCTGCTGCTGGGAGTCTGGGACGAAGGGGACAATGGATGATCGATCGAAGGCCATGGATGATCAATCAATTAAGGTCTCTCTCTCTCTCTCTCTCTCTCTCTCGCTCCCTCCCTCCCTCTCTCTCTCTCATTCCCTCTCTCTCTCTCTCTCTCTCTCTCTCTCTCTCTCTCTCTCCCTCCTCCTTATGCTTGTACACTATTGCTCAATTTTAGGGTTTAAAATTTGAATTAGGGATTTGGGGTCTCTCTCTTTATCTCTATCTCTATCTATCTCTCTCCCCCTCTTCCTCTCTCCCCTTCCTCTCTCTCTCTCTCTCTCGCCCCCCCTTATACACTATTGCTCAATTTCAGGTTTTAAAATTTGAAAGGGATTTTGGGGCGGGGATCATTATAATGCTGTTTGTTAATAAGCCACAATTGTTTAGAGCTTATAACTTCAAATTTGCTTATAGCTGTCGGTAGACTCCATGGATGATCTATCATCAATGAAGGCTCCCTATAGTTTCTGATCCTCTCAAACATGATTAGTTAGAATTATAGGTTTGTTTTTATACTTAAAATTTGGTGTATGAATTTTACTCATTGAAACCCGATAATATATTTTAAGGAGTTTCTTGTTTTTTTTTTTCATTTTTTGTTTATAATCTTTGATAACCTATGCATATATTTATATATATATATCGACTAGTTGGTGTATGATTTTTTTGACAAGAGTTGGTGTATGAATTTAATTGTTTTAATACTCTTTTTTGGTTATTTCTTTAGAAATGTATACCTTTAATCAACATAAGCGCTTCTTCCTTTTTGCTTTTGTGGGTTTTTTGGTTTCCTGTTGCCTTCGTTTATTGTTTCTGAATTTATAATTTCTTTCATCTCGTAACCCCTGTAATCACTGCTTTTGGTTTCCTGCAGGTATGTGTTGTTGTATGTTGCCTGGGTAAACCTGAGCCATTCTTTCTGGATGGGTTTAAATCTTCCGACACTGTTGGCATAGTCAAAAATAAGGTCAATGATTTGGTCTTCAACAAACCAATTGAAACTGACTTTCTTCCGCTTCATCCTGCCACTAGAGCAATGGTTTCATCAGATGGAAGAGTTTTTGGGGAGGATCAAACTCTAGTATCATTATCGGAGTCCTGCGGCTCAAAAAATATCACCATGCATTACCTCAGAGATCCAGGTATAGAAGGCACACCAAAGATAAGGGAGCACTTACACTTGTTGAGGCTTACAGAGAGTGCACGATTCATTGAGGAACCGCACGAGGGCAATTCCATGCAAAAGTTGTGTCTCAAAGGCAACGATGATGAGGAACCTCTCAAGGGCAAGTACATTCCAAGGTTTTGTCATGAAAACAAAGACGGAGATGAGAAGCCCAACCGAGTCTCAATTGTAAAGAGGCCAAAAACCTTTCATGAGCCGCTCCCATTGATTGATTCGCGGGGCCTAGGGATTAATGGCCCATGTGAGTTGTTTAACTCCAAAAAAGAAAATATACCTTTTTCTAGTTTTAAGTTTGCTTTCTCTATCAAGACCACTGCCCATGTCATTCTTTTGGCTCCTACCCCTGAGATTTTTAGGCATCTGGTATCCTTAAATACCAATTCTCAATATCTTATTCTTCATGTTTGTTGGGACCTACAGTCTTACTTTTTTCTCAGGGCACTTAGGACTTTATATCCGAAATTTTCGATTGTAGCTGTCACTGACCTTGATCCCCACCACCTCGACCTGATGACATTCCTAGACACTCCTCCCGACAACGTACTTACCTGCTACGGGTGGGATCTCAGCGGGGACTTTGATGAGGACTTTGATGAGTACTTTAACGAGGACTATAATGAGGACTTTGATGAGGACGATGAAACTGATTTTAATTTTGTGAACATCAAATGGCTTGGCCTTTGTCCGGGTGACTTTGAGGGTCTCCACTTTGATAATAATGCCCGTGCGTGTCTTCCTGGTTTTGATGAGGTCATTCGCATGCTCAGGGTGAATCCCTATCTCCGTAGAAAGGAAGATTGGTTAGCAGCACTGGATTGGCTTGACCTGTATGGTAAGTGTGTGTCGTTTAATTTAGGGGGTGATTTCATTTCTAGGAAATTATCTAAAAAAGCTTGGGTCTGAAATTGTGTCAGGTAATAAATGCTTTTGTGTAGCTACATTTTGGACTAATTTTGAATCATATTATGTGTAATTATTTTGATAAGCTATATTGCTTAATTTTAGACTTATAATGGATTATGTGCAATCTATAGTGGATTACGTGCTAGTGCTTTGATTCCCTATGCTAAATTCTGACCAGATAGTCAGAGTTTGTTATAAATTGTTGATTTATATTTGTATTTTTTACTTCGTGTGCATTTCCTTTTTATCACTGTGAAGTACATGTATGACTGGAATGATTTCACGGTCGCCTAACACCGCCTTAGAGTAGTTCCTGCTGTTGGACTTGATAATTCTATATTGTTTCAGAGGGACTGGGTCAATTTATGTCCTGCAAAAAGCATTGGTTCATGTTTGTATCTAAAGAGAAATTGATTTTCGGGTACAGTGGTAATAGTTATGGTTGCTGGTTGGTGACAATATGGCAAATTTTTGGTTGTATCGAGTATTGCAGTTACTTAAACAAAAGAACTCATAATCGGGTCTTAAATTTACAATTTAAGGTGGAACTATTTTTCACAATTTCCAACACTAGTTTGATCTCCACCCTATATTTAGTACTCCCTTTTTATCTTTGTTAATTTTTCATTTTGTGGGTTCTTTTGGTTTCTACAACAATAAGTTGCTCGCCGAGTGTGTGATTATTACACTATCAAAGTGTTATTTGTTGTTAGAATATTGCCAAGTTCTATGTACTCCATGTTCTGATCCCAATTTCTGAATTTCGAAATTTCGTCTGGTATTTTACTTTGTTCCGTACGTATAATTGTTCTTATGGGGTTGTGTGTTTGCTTCACTTGAGTGCTAGAATAAGTTAGAGTAAATGACACTTTGCACCCCTTATAAATATTCACTTTTTCGGTTTGATCTTAAACTTTTAATTTTGGCCAAATGTATCCCTTGATTTTAAATTTCACTTCATATTGCACCCTTTTAATAATTTTTGTCCAAAATAACCATTATTGTCGGGGTAAAGTCGGAATCTTTTTTCAAAAGTTTATATAATGACGATATGCATCCCATGGTTTTAATATTTTGACGATACGTACCCTATATAGTTTTATAATTTATACTTTATTTTAAATTTTCATAACTTTTGAAATCCATAAATTATATATTATAAAATTAAATTAAAAAACAAAACATATAACAGACAAACATGCTGGGGTCTAGTGTGATTTTTTTAAATAAACAGAAACCCAAAATTAATGTTATAAAAACGATCCAAATCAAAACCAAATGCTATAAAATTAACGAAATCTTGAGCTCAGACATAAACATAAAATTCGATGGTTTTTAGTAGATTATTATATTATGAAATCCAAAGCAAACAGAATAAAATAGAAAATTTTGGTTTGTGTAGTGTAGTTCAGTGGCTTCCGAGAAAAAGAATGTCCAGTAACATTGCATGCATTTTATAAAATTTTAATTTGGTACATATTTTGTAGCTAATTTATTTTAAAATAAACATAAGAACATGAATCAAAGAAGTATTTAGTAACACTAAAAATTTGAAAAATAAGGCAACTTATAGTTTTATAAGGCAACTTATAGTTTTAATAGAGATTTATTATAAAAATATTAAAATAAAAATAAGAAATTATAAATTATAAAGATTGTGTCAAAAAGTGATATCAAAACCTAAGCACATATATTTGATAAAATAGATATCTTTTGATATTATTATTTAAAAATATATATAATTTAAAATTATCTGCATAGTATTTAAATTAAAAAATTTGGATAAAAGATTTATTTGTGATTTTTTTTATCGTAGGTAACCCGCAGCCGCTACCCTTCGGGTGCGCACTAAGTATGTGATTTCAATTCAGATTTAATAGAGAATATTTATATTTTAACAGAATATTTATATTTTAATTATTTTTAAGTAAAAAATATTATGTAATATTATCATACAAATTTATATATTTTTTGAAACGAGTTGAAGTTAAAATCGAGGTATAATCTGTTATAATATTAAAAATACGGGATGCACATTGTAATAATACGTCCTACTAAAGACGGGAGGTTCTACTGAAGGAATAAAATTAATCGTACACGTTTAAAATCATCCCCCTAATTGTCAAATTAGTACAATTTGACACTAAAGAAATATTACTTCTCATTAAAATATTGTTAAAGAAATATTAAAGATAGTACACGTATAAAACCATCCCCTGATTTGTTCCAATTTTTTCATTAGTGATTAGTGATTATTCTTTCCCTCCCTAATTACATGTGCATTTTACTTCTTTTGAAGTCAAATTGATTAATTTTTGACTCTTCATTAAAAATTATTGATCAACTTCTTTTAAAATCCAAAAATTACATTTTAAAATTGATTAAATGTACTTTGCAATGATATATTTTTTTTTATTTTTTTTCAATTATATAGTATAAGTAAATTTCGGTCAAAATTTGATCTAGTTGACCGATCAAAAGTTAAAATGGACATGTATTTAAGATCAACAATATTTTAATAATAATAATACGATATATGTGTATAAAACGAATATTTTAAATACACCCCCTTAAAATTGGCCCTAGCTCAACATCTGATCTAAGTGCTATAATTCTCGAAGTAAAATAATTTTTTTCCATTACTTTCAGTAAATTCCACACATTTATCTATTTTCTTAATTTGTTATTTTCTTAAATCATAAAATATCAACAATTTTTTTAACGCAAATAGTTGACAGATCCCAATTCCCACATAAACTAATCAGAAAAATTCAAAATAGAGGACTGATTAAACTTTTGGAACACTAATCTTCAACTTAAGATTTACGTACTTACATTATAACCAAAAAAGTAATGTTAAAATAATATATATTTTTTTACAAATGCTAATAACTTTCATTAATTTGAATATAGTACAGTCGATACAACATAAAACAAATAACATACTAAAAATAATCATATGATTTTCAATACTCTATTCATCAATATCGTCAACATCACTGAAAAATTAATCGAATTAAAACTCTAATTTCATTCAAAAATTGAAAGTTTCCCAAACTGAATTTTGATGGTGTAGATGGAAAGATGATTGAAAAATGAGCATTTTGGTTACAGAAGTTTCGAATTTGGATATCGAAATCACCTTCAAAATTGCATTTAATTCTCTAAAATTTTAAAAATACTCTTAAAATATTTATCACGTCACTGAAAAACTATAACAGCATTACTCAGATTTTAACGGCGATAGGAAAAAATCAAAAATTCGATTACTTTTGAATTTACTTTTATAGTAGTGTCGATCACAATCATCACAAGTTATGTATCGGTTGTTACTTGTTATCCAAGCTTTGCATGCGTATCAGCTAATACCCCGATACTGGATACATATTTCATACGACATTTTCCTCTAGGCTCCCGAAAATTATTATTTTCACCATTTCGATATTAAAAATTGTTATTTTGCCGCTTCACCCGCCAACTTACAATTTAAAACTAAAAAAACTCAGAAGTCTTATTCGAAAGGATAAAGAGCGGAATCAGTAGGGTTTGTAAGGAAGCTGCTGCTGGGACGAAGGCATGGATGATGGATCGAAGGTCATGGATGATCAATCGATTAAGGTCTCTCTCCCTCTCTCTTTCCCTCCCTCCCCCTCCCTCCCTCCCTCTCTCTCTCTCTCTCTCTCTCTCCCTCCCTCCTGGGGTCTCTCTCTCCCCCTCTTCCCTTCTCCCCCCCTCTCTCTCACACACACACCTCTCTATCTCTCACTCTCTCCCTGTATATTTAACACTCATTATCTCTCTCCCTCCCTTCCTCTCTCTGTATTATACACTATTGCTCAATTTTAGGGTTTAAAATTTGAATTAGGGATTTGGGGCGGGAATCGTTATAATGCTGTTTGTTAGTAAGTGGTTGAATTCTGATTTAAGGGTTTTTTGTAAGTCCTAATTTTTTTTTTGAATTCTGATTTGTGGGTTTTTTGGTTTCTGCAGGTACGTGTATCTATAAGTTCCTGGCCACCGGTTGAACCAGTCGTTCTGTATGGGTTCAAATCTTCGGATACTATCAAAGTCGTCGTGGATAGGCTTTTCCAGGAAGTAACAAACGTCGAACTTGGTCATCGTGAGTGTGGAAGTGTGTTGTCGCCAGATGGACTTTTTATGGATTACAACGAGACTCTACAATCTTTGTTAAATTTGGGGTACAAAGAGTGGTCTACCTACCTGTGTTACCTCCCATCCACAGAAAAAGAATCCCCAAAATTGCATAAATTGGAATTCGACTGGTTGTCAATTTGTAAAAGTGTAAGATTGAGAGAGGAAGCATATATCAGTAACATAGGCAACCCTGACTCGATCTTCAAAAGGCCAAAATCCATTCAGTTGTCAGGACTAAGCATTCATGGTCAATGTCAGTTGCTTGATTCCGACAACAATTATATACCTGTTTCTAGTATTCGGTTTGCTGCCTCTGTCCAGACAAATGCCTCTTTCATTCTTTTAGCTACCAGTGACAAGATTTTAAAGGATCTGATCTCCTTAAATGATAAGTCTAAATATCTTGTTGTTAGTGTTACTTGGGACATATTGTCGTATTTATTTCTCAGGACACTTAGGGCATCATATCCGGACATTCCCATTCTTGCTGTCACTAACCTAGACCCCCATCACCTCGACTTGCTGACCTTCCTTGACACACCTCTCAAAAACTTACCCTGTTGCTATGGGTGGGATCTTAGTAGGGAATCTAAAGATGAGAATGAAATTGCTTCTGTGAATATCAGGTGGCTATGTCTGAAGCCTTATGACTGTAAGTCTCGCCTGTCTTTTGATGGCATTAATCGTTATCCTCCTGGCTTTCGCGAGGTTATTAGCATGCTAAGGGCGAATCCTTTTATCCGTTCTAAGAAACACTGGTTAGCAGCACTAGATTGGCTTGATGTGTTTGGCAAGTCAGTGACGTTCCACCCTTTGGCTCCTGGAGATATTGATACAGATTCTACTAATTGTCAGCTGTATCTAGGGGATTCTTTCATTGCTAAGAAATTACGGACAAAAGATTGGGTTTAGATAACTTCCAGTAAAGTAATGCTTTTGTGTAAGCTATATCTGCTTAATTTTACACTTGTAATGGATTTTGTGCAAGTTCTTTCTTCTCATTAAATATTGATAGGTCTTACAATTTGACCCACTTTCTTCTCATTTCTTAAGCTCCATTCTCAAACCATATGTAAATAGTTTGATAGGTTTTGTTATGTCTGTTGATCATATAGTTGTTACAATTGTTGCAAAAATTAATTTGTTGGATGCAGCTTAATTAAATGTAATTTAAGAGAAATAATGTGAAATTAGAGTAAAAGGTGTGGAGATTTTATGTGAAATTAGAGTAAAGGTCATCTCGTGAAAATGAACAAATCCTACTGTCTTATAAAAAGCATGAAGCAAGCTCTGATGCGATTATGGTGCTATTCTACCTGTGAACTTTACTTAACAATAGATTGATAATTCTTAGATTATTAGTTGTATGATTCAGTTGGACATAACTGATAGAACACAATCATGCTACTATGCTAGAGATTCATTGTTATCTAATGTTATCTGGTCTAAGAAGTTAGCTCTCAGTTTAAATTTAAAGCTCTTTATAGTGGAAAAAGGTCAATATATTAGTTGTTTGATTTTGGCCATGGTCATATGCTTAAATCGTCGACTTTGATCAAGGACGGTGAGTTAATGGACTTTCAGAGATGATAAAAGTACACTGAAGCTAAAATACATGGAAGGATGTTGCATTGATTTCTCAAGTCACGGGCGGCAGCTTAGCTTAGCTTAGAAGCCGGACTTGTCTAGAAGATGATTGTAAAGTGGAAGGCAGCTAAGGCTCAGCTATTGATCAAGGTACTTCTTCCATCCTTTTTGTTGCTGCCACTGAGAGTTCAGACATTTCTAGCTTTATCCTTCTCTGTGATCCCAAATTTTCTCTGGCCTTTTCGTCTTATATTCTTGGGAGTTTTTTTTTTCAATTCTAACCCAAATTACACAGGGCCTTGCATTTGCTTGAACTTCTTTCATTAGTTAAATCTTTCAAAATATTGTCTTTGGCCATCTTTCGTCTTAAAAAAACCCTAGAATTGGCTGTCTTCTATATGTTTACGCAACTGCATATGAAGGATACTTCATTTTCAGAAGATTCTTATAAATCCTAATACGACTCTGAAGGATTACATTGCTAACACTCTCGGTTGTTAATGTAGTCCAAATTTGAATAGGCCTGCATTCTCGTGCAAGTGCTGAAGCAAGGAGAGCCACACGCGCTCTTTGTTCAATTGTTGCCATTGCTTCTGTGATTTACATAGTGTCCCTGATTATACCTATTTACGCTTCTGTTACTACTGATGGTAAACAAAGTGGTGATATCGAGAAGGATGGTCTTTCTGGTTCAATAAATCGAAGGCCACAGAGCCGTTTGATTTGTTCTCATTCTCGTAAAAGAAACATACTAGTAAGATTTTTACTGCAGGATTGCAAGGGAGCGTTCTATATTGAATTTAGAGATTAGTTTAGACTTGTATTGCAGCAAGATGATTGCCTTGTCTGCACAATTCTGGGGCTGATTACACTAGCTATTTAGAAGGATGTTAAGCTTATGTACTAATCTGTCATGTTAGGATTCTTGTGAAAGTAGTTCCAATTTGCTTATGTACTAATCTGTCATGTTAGGATTCTTGTGAAAGTAGTTCCAGTTTTTTCATTACTGATTAGTGATTACTCCCCGATCTCTAATTACGTGTCCATTTTTTTTTTATTTTTTGCTAATTGATAACACCGCACACATCATGGATCGAAGTCACTGCAAGGGGTACAACTGCACCAACACTTTGTTGGCAATTACATGTCCATATTACATCTCTTGAAGTCAAATTTATCAATTTTTGACTCTTCATTAAAAATTATCGATCAACTTCTTTTAAAATCCAAAAATTACATTTTAAAATTGACTAAATGTACTTTGCAGTGATATATTTTTTTTATTATTTTTCTCAATTGTATAGTCTATGTAAATTTCGGTCAAAATTTGATCAAGTTGTCCGATCAAAAGTTAAAATGAACATGTATTTAAGGACTGAGAAAGTATAAAAGTTCCAGGTAGCATAATCAACGATATTTTAATAATAATACGATGTATGCGTATAAAACGAATATTTTAAATACACCCCCTTAAAATTGGCCCTAGCTGAACATCTAATCCAAGTGCTATAATTCTCAAAGTAAAATAATGTTTTTCCATTACTTTCAGTAAATTCCACAAATTTGTCTATTTTTTAATTTGTTATTTTATAAAATATCAACAATTTTTTTTAACGCAAATAGTTGAGAGAACCAATTCCCACATAAACTAATCAGAAAAATTCAAAATAGAGGACTGATTAAACTTTTGGAACACTAATCTTCAACTTAAAAAATCTCGGTTTTGGATATTACTTACGTACATACATTATAACTAAAAAAATAATATATATTTTTTTGACAAATGCAAATAACATTCATTAATTTGAATATAGTACAATCGGGACAAACCCCCAACCGTCGATACAACCGGGTGATAAAACAAATAACATACTAAAAACAATTAGATGATTTGTTTACTGATCGTTTAACACATAATTTTAAAATAAAGTGAATATGGTTAAGCTGAATATATATTTTTGCTGGTCGACTTTCAAGACAAAATGTGCTTCAACGATTGAGGATTGAGATTGTAGACACATTGTGTGTCTTATATTCTGCAATTGACCTTTATGCAAGATAAAAGTATGAAAGAAGAGAAGAGAAGAGAAAACAGAGAAAGATAAAGAACGTAAAAAAACAATGCAGATTTGAAACATATAAACAAATAACAATGATACAAATTTAACTTCATGTGTTGATTCCTCAATTCCGGAGAAGAATCCGGAAAACAGCATAACCAAGTGAGAAACTAGGCATATATGAAAATCTATAACCTAGTTTTTAAAGCTCAAGCACCAGGAAGTACATCTGACAGTTCCTACAGCTTAAGCATGGTAAATCATATTTCCTGTTTTTACCCGCGGCATCCTTATGAGATGGACAACGAGCTTTGCAACCCCTCTAGTAGCTGCAAGGGACAGAACATAAGATCAGTAAATCCTACAGTGTAACATAAAACGCTTGGTTTGATTGACAGATGGTTTTGTCTAAAACAAGAACAAACAATAAGTACCAAACCTACGTTAAAGTTGGTTGTATCTGATGACTATTTTGTCTGTGAGGCTTAACAACCTCAATAAATCACTTTTCTTGCAGTGAAAACTTACATATATTTAATTAAGAGTAGTCTTATTGTTATTAATATGAGGGCCTCTGTTGGGATACGACTTCTGACAGTTTTTCTTTTTCTATTTTGCTAAATAAAAAAATTATAATAATACAATGTGGCTTCAATTCAACTTCTCACAGGTTTTTCCATAGTTCATAACATCTCGAGTAATAATTCTTACCTTACAGATTGAATTGTAAAGACCAAAAACGGGTATTTATTTTATGAAGGTTACTATATCACACAAAAGTTGATATTACTCAATTTAGCAAAAAAAAAAAAAAGTTGATATTACTCACTCTAATAGTTTATAGTTTTATATATTTTTTCTATTTCAATCTAATTTTTTTAATAAATTAAAATGTATACCAAAAAAATTGGACTACATAAGCAATAGTCAGGATGGCCGAGTGGTCAATGGCGCAGTATCCAACGATCCTGTCCTCATATGAGGGCGTGGGTTTGAATCCCACTCATGACAATTATTTTTTCCAAATTGCTTCCGAGTTCCGACTACAATACTTCTTTTAAAAACTATAAAAACTTCTGTAATATTTGTTAGAAGGTAAATTTGTCTAAATTTTTTTAGTAAAGCGGTACTTATTGTAATATATTATATTTAAGGACTATTGTTGAACTTGAAACTTTACTCTCTGTACGTATTATTATATTATTTTACGATAATTTTTTAAAATAACTTGTTCCCATCACTACACTTTATCAGCGACAGGATGGATAAACGCTTTTGGTCTTCTAACAACGATGTGCCATCAAACCAAAAATGAATAATGATCCAACTCTGGTACCAGAGTGGCACTTAAAAACGTAAAACGACTGCACCTATACCTGAATGCAGCAATACCTAGGTAATCAATCGATCGGAGTCTCAAGACAAAAATTCTAGCAGTATCCAGAAAACCAAAAATGTCTGGGGTGGTAATATATCAGAGGAAATAAAAAAGGTATCACAGAATATAAATCACATAAATTTGAAAAAATTGCCATGTATACGTATAAATTCCAAGTTTTGTGAAGTCAATTCATTTTTCAATAAATAGAAAAGTGAAAAATTAAAATTCAAAAGTTAGACATTAGTAACAACAGACTGGAGAGCTGAGTGGTCTAAGGCGCCAGGGTAAGGTTTTGGTCCCACGGGGCGTGGGTTTGAATCCTACTCCAGACTTTTCTTTTTGTACGTATAAAAACAGTTTTATTGACAGGATAATAACCCGTGTAGTACATTAATATACACACATTTCTTAAAATTTTAAACTAATATCTATAAAATCCATGAGTTATATAATTGGATAAAGCTTTTTCGCATATAATGAAACAAATGTAAAAGTAATTTTAGAAACCTAACCTCGTCCACCCATAGAGACAAAGAAGAGTGATACAGATGCACACACATCAGATATATCGAGGTTGATTAATAACTCACACAAAAGTTAATATTACCCACTAAAACAGTTCCCAACTTTATTTTTCTTCATCTGTCCTTTTTATAAATTAAAATTTATACCAAAAAACTTTTATACTTATATATCAATAGACAGGATGGCTGAGTGGTCAAGACTCAGGACTAAGTTTCCTGTCCTCGTATAAGATGGCTTGGGTTCGAATCCCACTTCTGACATTTAGTTTTTCTAATTGCTTCTGACTCCAATACTAGTGTTAAAAATTAACTTATTTTGTGTAACATTAGTTAGAAGGTTAATTTATGTAGGACTGTTTAGTAATGAATAATTTGATTTGAAAAGTACGGAGGTACTTAGTACTTTAATAACTTATTATTAAGTTTTGTTATTTAACCTGAAACTTAATAGTGTGTTAATTTAATCTTACTATGTACGTATAGTCTCTAATATTCTTTAATATGTCATTTTACAAATTGAAATTTATATCAAAAATATTAAACTTGATAATAACAGTCAGGATGGCCGAGTGGTCAAGGCGCAGGACTAAGGTTCTGTCCTCATATAAAGAGGGCGTGGTTTCGAATCCCACTTCTGACATTAATTTTTTCTAATTGCTTCCGACTCCAACACTACTGTTAAAAACTAACTTATCTTGGGTAAAATTAGTTAGAAGGTAAATTTATGCCGGTATAGTCTTTAATATTCTTTAATCTGTCGTTTTTATAAATTAAAATTTATACAAAAAAATTTAAACTTGATAATAACAGTCAGGATGGCCGAGTGGTCACGGCGCAGGACTCAGGTTCCTGTCCTCATATAAAGAGGGCGTGGGTTCGAATCCCACTTCTGACATTAGTTTTTTCTAATTGCTTCCGACTCCAGCACTACTGTTAAAAACTAACTTATCTTGGGTAATATTAGTTAGAAGGTAAATTTATGCCGGTATAGTCTTTAATATTCTTTAATCTGTCGTTTTTATAAATTAAAATTTATACCAAAAAATTTAAACCTGATAATAACAGTCAGGATGGCCGAGTGGTCAAGGCGCAGGACTAAGGTTCCTGTCCTCATATAAGAGGGCGTGGGTTCGAATCCCACTTCTGACATTCATTTTTTCTAATTGCTTCCGACTCCAATACTACTGTTAACTTATTAGTTAAGGTTTGTTGTTTAAACCTGAAACATATAGTGTGTTAATTTAATCTTACTATGTATGTATAGTCATTAATCTTCTTTATTGCCAACTATTTAAATAACTTGTTCCCCAATGTTACCCTGGCCCAATACGTAGGTAACACTTTGGACAGTTGATAATACTAACGTTAATAGTTTTTAGTTTTAAGTTTTTGGCATTCTAATAAACTAAAATTTATAACAAAACTTTTAAACTTGATAACAATAGTCAAGATGGCCGAGGGGTCCAAGGCCCGGGACTCAAGTTCCTCTCCTCATAAAAATGAGGGCGTGGGTTCGAATCCCACTTCTCACATTCATTCTTTCCTAATTGTTTGTGACTCATATATATATATTATACATACATATATGTAGCATCTATGTATCTTGGAAGACTGTAAATTTTAGTCGCAGAAGCTGTATATTAAACATGAGAAGTAACAAGTAAGGAGGCATCCATTTCAAAAACTTAATCGAGTTTGTCATTTATCATTTTTGTGACTATGAAGTATGAAGTTACAAATACAACATAACATTTGTTAATCTGTCAAAAGAAAACCTAACATTCGTTAAAAAATGACAATAGTCTGAATTTCCGAGTGTCTTGAGGAACCCAATTATAATTTCTCATCCTCTAACAAGGATGTGGCTTCAAATCCCACTTCGGACAGTTAATATTACTCACATTAACAGTTTCTAGATTTAATTTTTTTTGCCATCTGTCACTTTTATAAATTCAATTTTATACCAAAAATTTTGAACTTGCTAACAGTAATCCGGATGGCCGAGTGGTCCAAGGCGCAGGACTCAGGTTCCTGTCCTCTTATGAGGGCGTGGGTTTGAATCCCACTTCTGACATTTACATTTTTCCTAACTGTTTCTGACCCTAAAACTACTATTAAATATTAGATTATGTAATATAAGTTAGAAGGTAAACATCGCAATACATGTATAAATACTTACTTTAAAAAAAATATTTCTGTAAAATTCCATGAGTTGTATAATGGGATCAAGCTTTCTAGCATATACCGAAACATAGGTATTTTTCACCAAATAAATTACTTGGAGGAATATGAAAAACAAGAGTTATTTTAGAAACCTATACCTTGTGCAACTCTAGGGTCAAAGAAGGTTGAGAAGAGAAGGGGAGTATCAAAACGGAAGAGGCTCATTGGTCGGTGACCCATATCAGACATATACACAAACAGACACACGATAGTAAAAACTTGTTGATAGTAAAGACTTTTTAATTCTGTAGTTATGTAGCATTTGCATGCTTGTGTCTTGAGAGGACTGTAAATTTAGTAACATGAGCTGTTAGTCGAACTTCATAAGGAGCCATCTATTTCAATAGCTTAATTGCGTTTGTTATTCTACTCGACAAGACAAAAATTATTCTCACTACATGTATTTTTAAATTCCCTTTTCTCGTGATTTATCATTTTTAATGACTTGGAAGTTATGATTACAACCTTGGGTCACATGGATTTTAACACTTACGATAGTCTGAATTAGGGAGAACAAACACTGTGACATGATACACCTTGGGTCAGAAATCTTAAATGAAATGGTAGTAAACTGCATGAAAAAAAACTTACTTCTCTTCTATGTTTGTCTAACACTTTTGACCAATACGTAGATAACCAACCAACAATTTCTCGCTTCCAGCGGCTGAATTTTTCACCTGTACAGTAACACAATTATACTCAAACTAATACTGCATACCTACAGATGTATCAAGGCACAAATTCTAGCAGTACTGGAAAACAAAAAGGTTTGTGGTGGTAGTATTATATCAGAGGAAACAAGGAGAATTGAAAAGGTATCACACAATATATATCATATCCAGACTGCCAAGTTGAAGCCTAAAAATAAATTTCACATGAGTCCAAGTTTTTTGAAGTTAATTTATCTCTTTCTAAATAGAATGGTTAAAAATTTATAATCAAAAAATACAATTTATTAAAAACAGTCAGGATGGCCGAGTGGTCTAAGGCGCCAGGTTTAGGTTCTGGTCCTCTGGGGCGTGGGTTCGAATCCCACTCCTGACATTTCTTTTTTGATACGTACTACCAACCGTTTTATTGGCAGGATTATAACCCCGGCAATACATATATATATAAAAAAAATCGTTTAATATTTCTAAACAAATTTCATGAGTTATAATTGGATCAAGCTTTTTATTACATACTGAAACATAGGTACTTTTCACCAAATAAACACATTGAGCAATATGAAAAATAAGTAACACCTATCCTTTGTGCACCTATAAGGTCAAAGAAGGTTAAGAAGAATAATCTAATTGAGTTTGTTAGTTTGCTTGACAATACATAATATTACTCCCACTACATGTTTCAAATTTTTTCTTTTGTCATTGATTATTATCAAGACATTACTTTGAAGCAACCTATTGCTTATTAACAATTCAAAAGAGTCTGGATGACCGAGTGGTGTAAGACACCCAATCAAAGTTTTGATACTCTAATGAGGGTGTGGCTTCAAATCCCACTCCGGACAGTTTAATATATATAGCAAAGCAATGAGATGACAAAAAACCTACTTTCCCTCCAGAATGAATTATGATACAACTTGGGTAAGAGGGTGGCATATAATATACGTGAAATGATTGAATCATTATATTAATTTTAAATTATCAGTCATTCAGTATGTTAAGAAACATCAGAAAACTGTTTGCTTCGCACAATTAGGGGAGAGTAAGATTGACAAAGATACATATTTTAAGTCAGATTTCTTAAATGCAATGGTAGTAAATCGAAAAATGATGAACTTACTTCGTTTCTTAGTTTGTTTAGCCCTCCACTTGGCCTAATACGTTGGTAACACTTGACAGTTTGCCGTGTACTGCAACTCAAGTTTCCACCTTGTACTATAATAAAATCATAGTTAAATTAATAATATAGAGCTACAGATGTATTATGGCAGAAATCCTAGCAGTGTTCTACAGACCAAAATCAAAAAATCTTGTGATGGTAGTATAAAATCAATGGAAAGAAGGGGAATCTAAAAGGTCTCACACAATTTATTTCTATTTGCACATCGGATTAACAAGATCATACCTTGTATCAGGTTCTTGTAGTTGTGCAGGTTCAAACTCACTAAAGTGATAACAACAAAGGCAGAACCGGGAATCAGAGAAAATAAAAAGATATGTTCAAGCAGCAAAAGGTCAAATCATCTCTATGCTGGGGATACGCAGAGCAACTTGGAAAACAAGAACAAGACCATCAAGAATCACCAACATACTACATCAAAAACACACAAGACTAGAACTAAAATGAATGGATAGTGTGAAGGTAATCTGACTAAAGCTGCCTCCAACATCATCAACAACCGTTAAAAAAAAGTTGTTTTCATTATATGATTTGTGTTTTCTTTGATTCCAAATAATATGATATTTGGTAGAAATAGGGTCATCACGCACAGAGAGACGACATCATATTAAAATGATAAAAAATAACAGCACACTACAAAAATACATAAAATTTGGCAAAGATGAAGCCAAGAAAAATTATTTAAATGTAAAAGTGTAGTTTGTTAAGTAAATTATACGTTCAAGCAAGAGATTTTGAGCAAAAAGCATGCCTCTTTCACTACATTCTTAGGTTGTGCTAAAAGAACAAAGACTTCCACATATCCACCAGTGCACGAGCTCCATTCTAAATGCGACCTAAATAACACCTTTACAGGCATCCTGAACATACCAAAGACCAACATAACTAGGATTGTCGATTCACTAAAGTCTTCTAAAAATCACTATGCCATAAACCAACTTCCAGCTAATCGAAAACCAATACTTATATTAATCAATCAATTACCACATTTCGACTAATGCACAATTACTAATATCAATGGAAAGGGACCGTATTACCATAATGCTAAACCACAACAGATTACCGAAAAACAGAGCAAAATCACAAAGACATCTAAAACAGGAGAAATTAAAATACAAAAAAAAAAATCCAACTTCGCAAAAGCAATCATTTCAATAAATCAATTATGAAAGAATGAATAAACACAATTATAAAGATAGAGAGTTAAAGATTACCTGTTTATAGAAGTGGGTCGAGATTAAAATGCACCCGAAACAAAGAAATCATACCTACTCTCGCTCTCTCTCTCTCTCTCTCTCCCTCCCTCTCTCTCCCTCTCTCCCTCTCTCCCTCTCTCCCCCTCTCTCTCTCTCTGTGTGACGCTCACTCTCTCTCTCTCTCGGTCTCTCTCTCTGTGACGCTCACTCTCTCTCTCTCTCTCCGTGTGAAGTCCAACTAAATTGACTGGGCAAGTCCAACTCCAAGTTCCAACACTATAACTGAAGTAATGTAGTGTGGTAAAAAAATTATCCTCTTTGTTTTCACGCAGTTTAAGATGCACGGTAAAAATACTTAGAATTAATCTTTTTTTAATTTTTTTTTGTTTTCATTAAAAATACTATCTTTATATTTTTATACAAAATAAAAAAATTAAAATTTTTACTTATAAGTTATAAATATATCTTCCGAAAATGCTGAAATGCGTAAAAATTCAAAATGTAATTTTTTTGACACGGAGAGAATATTTGTTTTGTGTTTGCTTAAACGCTTTGTAAAAAAAAAGAATTTTAAATGAAAATAATCGATAAATCTCATATGCCGAACGAGAAAAGCGTGTTTAAACCTCAAATAATTAAAATTAGATTGGATACATGCATTACGTATTTCATCCTCACTCGAGAAAAGCGTATCTAGCTATAATTTTTCACTGCAAATCTCAAACTTAGGCCTCGTTTGTTTCACGGGTTTTATAGTTACGCGGTAACTTGAAATTCAATGGAACCTAATTACAGTGTACTAGTTACCGTGAAAAAGTAAAAACCTGTGTTTGGTTGTAAATACCCGATTTATGGTTACTTTATTCTTTTTAATCTGACTTACTGTCTAAAGCTATATTATTGATTATTATTTATTTATAATAATAAAACTAATTTACTTATTAAATGACAAATCAATTTAATTATAAATAATAATAGTAAAATAAAAGAATATGAATTTTTATGTAGCAACTAAACTTAAAATAAGATACGATATATATAATGATTTAAAGACAAACAAAGATATATGATGAAATTATTAATATAAAATAATATATAATGTTAAATTAAAACTAAAAATAATTTAAATTTATACTTACATATATAAAATATGATAAGATGAATAAATTTTAAATTGAAATTAATTTATTTTAACACTTAATCTGAATATACAAATTTTTATTTATTTTATAAAATAAAAGTTTTGGTAATTGATATATGGTAGCAGTTAGTTACTGTTTTTTGTAGGAATTAGAATTACCATGGAACTTTGAATTACTTGGCTAAATCAAAAAATTACGTGTGAGTTACTGTGCTAGGTTACATTTAACCAAACGAGGCCTTAATATTTAGGTCACCAGTTTTAAAAAATGTGAACTTCGGCCATTACCTCTCCAAGGGGATGTAAAAAAAATAATAAAAGATTATTCTTAAGGATATAAAATATTTAAGAAAAAGTATAAAACCAAATTAAAAAAAAGAATTAAGATCATGAACCTCGCAGTCGTGGTTATATCAAATTAAGCAAAGATTAATGGTAGTTCTAATATCCGATTAGTACTGATTATGGTCATATTTGACCACATTAAAACTGTAACATGATCTCACAAGGTAAAATAAATGTACGAATCACATTAACTTGCAAAACTCTGCTTCATAGTCCTGCTAATTCACTTCAAAAATATCGAACACTCCAATTTTTTACTTCACAAGGGTCAAGGGGGATTTAACTTGTGTATAATGGTAAAATTCTTCATAAAACAAACAGCTCCACCGGGCTACAGCATTTCTATGAAGTGCGGAAGGGTTTGGATAACTGGATTATCCAGCTCTCCTGTCCTGTCAGAATAGCTACTTGGAAGTACATCTACAACGGGTTTTCATCCGTTAGATTAATACGTGCAGCAAACTGATTTAACCTGCACCCATTTTGCTGTTTTGCACTCCTAAGAATTGAAGCCTGTAAAAGATTCAGAAAATTAATATGAAATTCTGACTAGAGTGTGACTAGGTGGTCGCTGAACTAGCTAAGACAGCATAGTATTCAAAAGACAATCAAGAGCAGCACAAGAGTTAGTCGACTAACTGAACTCTATACACTCGAAAGTTTAACTATAGAATTTTGAATACCTTGGGGCGCTCCATCGAGCCTCCAAAATAACCTATTCCAAAAGACAAGGAAGTGTATACAGCAGCAATCTCAACAGCTTTCAGCACTGATGAACTACCAGGAGCCTAACCAAAATTTTATATTATTTGACTATTCATTTTTTGAGCATAAAATTTGTGAAATCAAAGAGTAATATTGACTCCCCTCACCATTATATGTGTGTCTGCTTGCACTAATAGAACACCTGAACTCTGGTCTGTATTGTATCTACTGCTATCTTCATCAACAGAGTTTAAAACTTTTGTGCATGCAGAGATCGGACCTGTTTGTGAGCTAATACATATAATAGCCATTGCAACAACCAGGTGAGCAGTATGACACTTATAAATGCTACATTTTTAAGTTCTTTAAACAACGATGTGCACTTCAGCAAACCATTATATAGGATCCTCAAAACAGTATATTATATAGTGATTTTACACTTTTAATGAATACATATACACTACAATTACAAGCCTCTTGTCCTTAAATTACAAATGATCAGCAAAATGCTTCTTGACAATCAAAATAATTTGTTTTATTCATTTAGTTTGGAATGGTAGATCTTACAGTGCTGATGATATGCAGCATTCACGAGCAGCAAATCCTTTCATAAGATATTCTCCAGCACCACTAACACAACTACCAACTATGCAAGGTGAACCGAATGGACCCTTTGAAGATGCCCAGCTACCAGATCCATATGCTGCTGCTACTCCCACGCGTCCGCTAACCTATAACAATTAAATGCAATAAACATGAATATATGACGATGAAGAAAGAAGTTTAGGGTTTCAACTATGAATCAAATACATCTGGCATCAATAAATGGGTACCACGTACATGGAATATGTATACCATGGGTGTTTAAGGCGATATACATCTGGGACTCTTACAATTATTACAGTAATCATAATTTACAGACACGTATAATGAAAGAGGAAAAAGCTTTTCTATCATAAAAAAGAAAGTGTTTAGGGTAACAAATAAACAAAGATAAGGCTGCCTCTGTTTCACGAATAAAGCACTCTATATTTAAGCAATAATTTATGGTGCCAGCTTCAACATTAGGACAGTCACATCATTAAACACAGGTTAAAAGAGAAAAGATGCATGACAGACAATGTGGTCCGTATATAAAGAATCCAAATCTTAAATGGCAAATATATCACCTTCAGCGCAACACCACCACTTGAGGCTCCAGATGCAATGTTTCCTTCGGAATCAACACAAATCACCCCAACCGTATCCATGATGGAGTCCTCATCCAGTGCACTTTGCTCATAAGACTGCCCACATACCTGAGTTAGTTTTGAGCAATTATATACTTTATCCACTGCTTGTGAACCTGCAACACAATCAGTCTGTTAACAAGGGGCATAAAAAGGTAATTTAGATATCAGCACAGCATAATACATAAATGAATGCAATTAAAAGACAAAAATGACTCAAATCAAGTACCGATATAGTTCTCAATTAATTAATATATCCCAATATAGCTACAAAGTTAGAGACAAAAGGCAAAGACTAAAGAGCGAAATATGCTAATAGACACGTTGATACTTGATATCTATCTGAATTCATAATTTTCTATTACAATGAAAAAATAACTAGATCCATGCCCAGAGCTATAGCTTGTGGCTTATTTCACGCTTTCGGTAGCTCTTCAGGACAGCAATACCAATCTTTGGCAAACGAGTATGTATAAATTGCCACTTTTAAGAAGGTGGATTTAATCCTTTGGAGTTTTTATGGTTACAATAAAAATACCTGATTGTGAACTGATCGATTGATGATTACAATGTGGCCTTAAAACAGATACATTTGCAGCAGCTTTAGCATTATGAAGCATTTCCTTGTACTTCTTCCACTGTGTTAATGCTCTTTCTGTCACCAAATACTGTTTGCATGCACAATGTGAAAAATATAAGCATATCGATATACATAGTGAAATCAGCAAGAAAACTAGAAAAGTATTGCAATACATGAAAGCGAACACATGGAAATATTCAAACAATAGCAATTATTGTTCAATAAGTAAAACAAGAGGACATGTTACCTTGTCAGATTCTTCCAAAGCATCTTGAAAATCAATGCCCCTAGATTGTGCCCATTTTCGGGCACCTTCACCAACTAAGAACCTAGAAACAATAGGCATGCTGTCAGCACAGAAGATTGAAGCACTAAGAACTAGTTCTATCTAATACTATTGCAAAATTAGCATGTAAAGATCTTCTCATTACAAAATAACATGATAGACAAAGCAATGGAAGCTAAATAATTATTTAGCCTGTAAGAAGCCACAATATATTTTCATTACATTCCTCTGAAATCATAAACCACTGAGATCCAAATTTCTGTGTAGAAGCAGTCTAATTTGTGTAAGAAAATGATTAATAGTCTTATTTTGATGCCTATAGATTCACAGTGAACATGAAAATAACCAAACATGATTAAGCAAAAAAAACATACATGGGAGGAATTCGACCCAGCAATGAAGAACCTGACATTTGTTCCTTTGCCAACAGTGCAGCAATCTGAATTGGATTACGAACACCTGATAAGCATCAACTCCATAGAACTTATTTAACAAACATAAGAAAAATCTTGCAAAAATCGAACTTGCAAGTACCTGGAACGGATCCAACAGCCCCAAATGCTCCTGAATTACCATCCATGATGCTAGCATCACATTCTACGTGACCATCTTCAGTCAAATTTGAACCTCGCCCTGCATTCGTACTTGGATCATCCTGACATTGAGTTATCACGGACATTACTCATATGTCTTCTCTTGAACAAATTATTAATCTTTAAATTAATTTAAAGATTTATGGCATGAACAACCAAGGGGAACAAACTGAGAATTGCGCATGCAATTTTCCACTCTTCAAAGTCTTCCTAATCATATGTTTTCGATCTAAGACAGCGCTGATAGAGCATTCTGACAGAAATCAGTATACATAAAAAGCACATCAGTCCAATCGAGTCCTTCATCAACCTACTAGCACTCATACGTCATCATCACACATACCTCTCCCTTCATTTATTTATTTCTAAATAAGCCTTCAATTAGTTATAAAAGTTAAAATCACATTACGGCTCCCGAAGCAAAAAAAAACATTATCCTATCACAATAAACACAATCATCATTCACCTCAATTTTCTGACATTTACAACAAACATTTTTAAAAATTTAATTCAAATAATCCTCACCGAAACTCAAATCACTTCCATCCAGCAACAAAACTAAACAAACACTAACAGAATCATCAATCACACTCATCATTCACCTCAATTTCCCGACATTCACAACAAACACATTCTACAATCAAATTCAAACAATCCACATCGAACTTCAAATCACTTCAATCATTCACAAAACTAAACAAACACCAACCGAATCATCAACACAATCATCATTCACCTCAACTTTCCGATATTTACAACAAACACTCTCCAGAATCAAATTCAAACAATCATCATCAAAACACTTCGATAATCGCAAAAATAAACAAACACCTAACAGAACCACTCATCAATCAGCTATACTTACACAGCTACACATACAAATCATAAAACACGAAAAAAACACATATACATACATGTTTATATATCGAAATTACCTCAAGTGTTTGAATAGCAGCAACAACAGCATCAAAACATCCATTACTCTCCTAATTAAACATTCAATTATATCAAATCATTAAATTAAACAAAACCTAATTAATTAATTAATTAATTAATTATAATAAATTATTAAGTTTAATTTAAGAGACCTTTTGAAGAACAGAAGCAGCAGCGAGACAAGCGCGTTTCATGGCGAGGCGAAGAGGCTTCTCACTCGACGGCGCGTGATAGCCAGCGCCGACGTGTACGGCCACGAAGAATGTTCTAGAGTTTTGATCGTCTATTTCGCGGTGCGCCATTTCAAGTCTGCTACTGAGGTTTGGCTTTGAATTGGGTTGAATGTATAGATCAAAATCTCTTATAAAAAAATTAAAAATCTGTCAATTTTTCAAAAATTGCCGAAATCGCTCAAAAAACGGTTAAAAATAGTTGTCTGATTTGACTTGTTTCCGATAAATCGCCGATAAATTATTCGATTTTTTAAAAATCACCCGATAAATCGTAAATAGGTACTTTAACCGAATAATTCCGATTTCCAAAATTTATAACACTAAGATTAATTAATAATTTTGAAATAAGCTATTTTTGGCACTTTTCATAACATTTTTTAGTTTTCGGATAAAAAAAATCAAGAGATCAAAATATCTTTGTATTTATATTTTTAATAATTATTTATTGTGCATTCAAAAGGGCTAATTTTATATTTTCACCGGTTACATGTTCTTGAAAAATAAAATTGTGGTCGAAAATGATATTTTCCTATCTCAAATATATAATCCAAATTTTTATCCAATGATTGACATAAGATACAGTAATTTTGATCGGAACGCCTTTCATAACAAAAAATTGTTCATATTTTAATATTTTTTGTTTCTCCAATTAATTTAACTGATATTTCTGAAAATTAGGTTACAGATGCGTGAAGGCCAATTATCATATTATTAGTTTCATAACTTGTATAAGTTAAATTGCTATACTTCATATATTAACTTTTTTTGATATTTTATGTATTAAGAGATACGAAAACAAAACAGTAATTTGTTTAGCTTATTTTTTGTTACAGTGATCCAATATTTTAATAAAATTTTCTGTTGTATCTCAAAAAAATCCTGACACCCAAATAACTTTTGTTGCCTCTTAAAACACATCATGAATTTATATTTAAAATTATCTAAACATTTAAATAATTTATAAATAACAATATTCTTATAACTTAAATGACATTTTTCCACTTTAAAATATAAAGTATTCTTTTAAAATATCCCAAACGGGTCTTGGAGCAGATTATTCACTTTTTAATGAGCCCAATTCATTTAACACATGAAGAGGCCCAAAAATAAGGTAACACTACTACTAAGCCCACGAATTTGTGACGTTAATTATTTAAATTGATATACAGTAAAAAATTTATTTTATTTTATATAAAAATAAATTAAGTTAATGCAGATTTCGTGAGCTCCCATCCCATGATTCAGGTATTATAATTGAATTTTGTATAGGAAATGTTTTATTTCTGGCTAAATTAGCCCAATTTATCGAAAATTAAGCAAATCGAAGTAAACTCGAGACACCATTTCATTGAGTTTAATAATGATTCATCCGACTCATAAAAGAAATTTAGAAATTGTACATTTTTTTTACTAATTGCTTACAGATGCACACGCCCGACAGTTGAACTCCTGATCTGCCGCAAGAAAGTACAAGATCTCAACCGCCGCACCAACACGTTGTCTTAAGGAATTGAATTGTCCTCGGGGACAAAATAAAAATTAATTAACTTATTACCAATATTTGGGGGAGTTGCCCATATCATTCATACAATCAAATTCAAAATTTATTAATAAGAATTTTCAGCAACTCCTCCATCATTCAGTTCTTTCCCTTGTGAAGACTCAATTTCTTCACACCTGCAACACAAATAATTATTTGATCACTAATAATTCAATAATAATATAAAAATTACATATTATTTACCATACAGTCTAGTATCGAAAACTGAGATTATGTAAGTTACGAGACGAGAACGTACCATTAATAATATCAGAGATCTCGGACTCTGTCCCCGGGCAACCTTTTAAACAATTAAGAAGGCATAAAATGTTGTATCCGATAGGAGAACCATTTCGACAAAATTGATAACAATTCGCCACACAATTATCACCTGAAACTAACACATTTCCTCCCAACATTACTAAGACCAACATTATTATTGCTTGGATTTTCAAACTTTTTCCTTCCATTATTTCTGAATAAAATAAAATATTTAATATTAATTTGGTAGTTATTAGGATGATGCGAGTGAGTGATGATCGATGCCTTGTTTAGTTGTTTATATATAATGGAGTGCAATAAATGAGGATAATCAAAAAATAGAATTTTATTTAATTACATGTCTCGATAAGGTATTTAATTATTATTAACTTATTTGATTAAATTACTGCTAAAGTAATATTTATTCTTTTCAAAACGTTCGCACTAAGTAGTTAGAGAGTAAGGGGATGAACAGTGACGCGGAGTTTAAGAAAAATGATAAAGTAGTGGAGAAAAGTTGGAAAAATGAGTAAAGCAGTGGACCGATTAATATTATGTGTATAAAGTGGTTATAGTGGAGGAAAATAGTGGATGTAGTTAATTTAAAAATTATAAAAACTTTACTATTTTTGGAAAGTTTTGAAATGTAAATAATTGGATGGGGTATCCCAAAAAGGAAAGTGTAAACAAATGAGAGGGACAGAGGGAGTATTCCTTTTTTCCAAATTTCACTTATGACACGTGTTTAAACACAAATATAAAAGCGTTGAAATTCCATTTTTTCTGTGTTAAATTCATTTGTGTTCGCAGTTGGTCCTTGAACAAATAAAAAGTGTGGCATTCGAAGTGGTTATATTTAATGTGATTATTCGGATCAATCTTTTTTTAAAAATGGGCCAAATATAATTGGTTAGTTTATAAATTCATTATCATCCAACATGATCGTAAAGTAAACTAGTTTTATTTCCCTTAATAACTCTGCTCCCTAGTTAAATAAAAATGAATGCAAATTCGATAAAAATGGGATAAAAATAATTTATTTCCAAATCACTTACCTTCTTTTCAGGATCTAAATGAAATTATTTTGCATAAGAAATCACTTTATAAAGGTTAGTTTTAGATTATTTTTTTAATTTTTAGGAAAAATATATATGAAATAACTAAATTACTCTTACATTAATTTTTTCAAAATCATTTACTAGACACCCAAGAGGGATAATTTTGTCTTTTCACCTTTTACTTTCTCTGAAATTAAAAAATTGTTTCTGCAAATAATATTTTCTTAATTTAAATATATTAATCTGATTTTTTATCAAATAATTTGACATAACATACTGTAATTTTAATTTGAGATGCGTAAAGTCGTAAATATGCACGCGAATCCTATATTATTAGTATTACTAAGAGAATTATCATGTATATGAAAAAAATGAAATTTCTAGCGTTGCTCTATTTTTATTATCTTATTTATTTGATTTATTTGTTTTAATTTAAGAAGATACATTTATTTCTTCCTCTTGTCATTTTTAATATTGGGCCTCTCATAATAATAAGAAATGGTCCAATACAGTGGGTTACTCACAGAGGTACACTTAAATAAGCTAAAGGCCTGTTGGACTTTCTTTGGGCCGTTTGGTAAAAAATGGGCCTTATTTACCGGTCAAACTAGACATGAATGTAACTGGTGATGGTGCTTTTTACTTTTTGTAGCCCATATTTTAGTTTTTTCCTTATTCTAGACTTTCTACCTTTTGTGGCCCATAACTTAGTTTTCTTCGCATTGACATAAACAAACAACTACTAGTGTTTTGAGAATTTATTAGTGTTCTAGCCTTTATTTTTTTATGGTAGTTAAACCGCAGCCGCTATCATTCGGGTGCGTACTGGGTAAATTCTATGAGCTCACGTAATAGTCTGCAAATCACGTGAATAAAAATAGACCGCATTTAGGCGACAAGCTTAGTTCAACATTTCCTCCCATTCAGTTCTTCAAATTCTTTTCTCTTTTATTTATAAGTTTGTTCAATAGAACCGAGATCTAATTCTTTTTGTAGGAGATTTTATTGAGTAATTTGTTACTCGTGGCCATCTTTTTAAAATATTATTGTTTCATATTTTGATATTTTGGTGTGTCATGTTACGGATTTCGATAATTTTTTTGAGAAAAAATTATATGTTATTTAAGGAGATCTCTAAGACTCGCGTCGAATCTGGGACGGTAGGTAAATATCGTAAGAACACGCCTTTTGCAACAAAAAAATATTCATATTTTTGCGGGGTTTTGTTCCTCTGACATCCGCTGATTCAGTTGATTTAACTGATAGTTATGAATATTAAGTCACATGATTCAGGTTTTATGGATTGAATTTTTTTTCTCAAAAAGATTTTATTTCTAGCTAAATTAGCCCAATTTATCGAAAATTAAGCAAATCAAAGCAGACTCGAGACACCATTTCTTTTAGTTTAATTACGGCTCGTCCGACCCATAAAATAAAATTAAAAAATTATACTTGGGGACAAAATAAAAATGAATTAACTTATTACCAATATTTGGGGGCGTTGCCCATATCATTCATACAATCAAAATTAAAATTGATAAATAATATAATTCTCAGCAACTCCTCCATGATTCAGTTCTTTCCGTTGTCTTAAAGAATTGAATTGTCCTCGGGGACAAAATAAAAATTAATTAACTTATTACCAATATTTGGGGGAGTTGCCCATATCATTCATACAATCAAATTCAAAATTTATTAATAAGAATTTTCAGCAACTCCTCCATCATTCAGTTCTTTCCGTTGTCAACACTCAATTTCTTCACACCTGCAACACAAATAATTATTTGATCACTAATAATTCAATAATAATATAAATATTACATATTATTTACCATACAATCCAGTATCGAAAACTGAGATTAAGTAAGTTACGAGACGAGAACGTACCATTAACAATATCAGAGATCTCGGACTCTGTCCCCGGGCAATTTTTTAAACAATTCAAAAGGCAGAAAAAGTTGTATCCGATAGGAGAACCATCTCGACAAATTTGATAACAATTCGCCACACAATTATCACCTGAAACTAATACATTTCCTCCCAACATTATTAAGACTAACACTATTATTGCTTGGATTTTCAAACTTTTTCCTTCCATTATTTCTGAATAAAATAAAATATTATATATATTTTTCTCCAACTCTAATTTAGATCTTAATAGTTTACTTGGTAGTTGTTTATATACAGCGGAGTGCAATAAATGAGGATAATAAAAAAATAGAATTTTATTTAATTACATGTCTCGAGAAGGTATTTAATTATTATTAACTTATTTGATTAAATTACTGCTAAAATAATATTTTTTTCTTTTCAAAACATTCGCACTACTACTGCCTTAAAATAGTAGTTAGACAGTAAGGTGGTTGAACAGTAGTAGTTTGGTAGTAACATTAATAATTTTTGTTTATTACATTCCATTTTTTCAAGATTCACTTATGACCAGGGACGAAATTCTAATCTAAAATTTTTTAGGCTTCGTTTGGGAATGTTTTTAAAAACTGATGTACTGTGAGAAAAAGTGCTGGCGGAAAAATTGTTGTCAGGAAAAATAGATGACTGTTTGGTATTTTTTTTAATTTATGCATAGTTTGAGATATAATATATAAAAATAATATTTTTGAGAAGGTTTGATGATGAAACTGATAGCTATTTCTTGCAAAAACTGAAAACAACTTTTTCCAAAAGCATGAGGATATGCTTTTGCTAATGTAGACCAAAAGCGCTTTTTCGGACAATAGCTTTTAGAATTTACCAAACACCTTTCTTACAGTTTTTCAGCAAAAAATTGATGTAGCTGTCTGCAACGACAATACCAAAATAGGACCTTAGTATTGATAGCTTTTTTTAACTCAGATTTATAGATACAGATAATTTTAATTTGAATAAACGGACTATTATAGCAGAGCAAATGGGTTTTATATATCATTGAACTTGTTAAAAGTTAGTATATACTCCATAATTACTGATTAAACACGAATATAAATTTTCTACTTTGTATACACGTAACAAAAATTTAGCAACGTCGTTTTTCCGTTGTACCATAGTCATAAATTTAACAAAAAAATATGTTTTTGATTTTTATATTTGTCTTTTACTAAATATACCTAAATAAAAAAAATTATGCTCAAACATATTTTATTCAAATTTCACTTTTTCATTGTACCATGGTCACACCACAAATTGTTTACTTTTCTAGTGAGCCCACTTTCTATTTATCTCGCATAAAAGGGCTGAAATTATTATTTTTAAGAAATTCTTTTTTTAAATAAAAATATGAGATCAAAATTTTTATTCACAAAAAAAAATGAAAAAAAATATTTTAACTATATAATCAAACCTTCTAAACATGTGTGCCAGAAAATCAAATATCATATATTATAAAATAGAGGGAATAGTAATAAAGCTGGGATTTTCAAATTTTTTCCTTCCATTATTTCTGAATAAAATAAAATATTATATATTTTTTTTCTCCAACTCTAATTTAGATGTTAATAGTTTACTTGGTAGGATGATGTCTTGTTTAGTTGTTTATATATAATGGAGTGCAATAAATTAGGATAATAAAAAAAATAGATTTTTATTTAGTTACATGTCTCGAGAAGATATTTAAATATTATTAACTTATTTTATTAAATTACGCTAAACTAATATTTATTCTCGTCAAAAATTCACACTACTACAGTAGTTAGTAAGGTGGTTGAATAGTAGGAGTTTGGCAGTAACATTAATAATTTTTGTTTATTATATTCTTCTTTTTCAAACTTCACTTATGACACGTGTTTAAACACAAATATATATTTTTATGTTATTTACACGTAACAAAAAATTTATCACTTTTCTTGATTATTTATGTATAACAAGAAGTTTGCATAAGGTCGTAATTCTAATATAACATCAGACTTTAATCTCATGATATTCTCTGTTTTTTACTCCACCAAATTAATTTTACTGAATGCTATGTCACATTTTGGCACAGCTAAATTTATAATATTTATTAATTGTTAATTTTGATTAATTATTATAATTTAATATTCATTTTATCCTCCCCTAAAATAAGTAAAAACTAAAATAATTAATCAATAAAAAAATATCTCAAAACGATATCCTCGAAATAAGGAAAGTGTCATAACGTCAAGATTAAATAAAATAAAATCGACAATTAACCATATCAACAAAAATTATCCCTAATGTCTTGGAGAGATAAATTCAAATTTCAAGAACTACGTAGGATTGATCCATTATAAATTGTTATGCATGCATCTTGACAAAATAATCCAATAACTCGCAAGTCCAGGCCCCTGTTTCTTTTATAAATTCTAATTTTTAAAAACAACATCATTCATACACAAATTTATTATTCCAAAACCCTACGATTACGTGTTGTTACAAAATTTCTCTAACAACACTGAATATACCTAAAATAAAAAACTGAGTTTTTTTGAAAATTCCCAAATCTAAAAATATTTTAAAAAAAATACTGTTATTATTTTAAAAAAATTGCAAAAATCTTGTTTTTCAATTTTTTTGCAAAAAATGATTTTTGACAACTGAAATTAATTTGATGCAATCTTTGACGAGTTTCTACAACTACACACAACCTTAAATATAATCCAAAAAACTTCATTTAACTAGTTGAATATTTACTTGATTTTGGTTAATTCCGTATTTTTGTAAAAAATTAATTAAATAGTAAAATTACAAAAAAAAACTTAAAAAAGTACTAATTAACAAAGAAAATATTGTGTATATTGCTAACTAACAATTATCAAATGAGATGGCTTAAAGTTTGTTGTTCTGGGTTATGTTCTATTCTCGTTCATTTCAAAAAGTTTTAAAACATATATTTCTTTAAAAGACAATGCAATTTTAAATATTAAAAAAATCAAGATTTGTCGGAACATATTCCTAAAGCTTATAAACTTAATTGTTACAAAATAACAAATTCCAAACGCTTATCCGAAAATATCATATCTTATTACAAAAAATTGGGACCAGATATTATTCAGATAATTGGTTATTTTACAGTAGAACCTCGATAAATGAATATTCAATAAACGAATAATCTCGTTAAATGGATACTTTATTTCGATCCCAACATAATAAAGACAGTATATTTTTTATCTCGATAAATGAATAAAATATTTCGGTCCTAAAAATATTCATTTATCGAGATTTAACTGTATATTACAAACAAGATATTCAAGAAAATATAACAATATTTCATTAGACAGAAAAAAATTGTAATATTGCAGTGAATCAATGATATAACTCAAAAGAATTAAAATTTCTTATTACACGATTATGCAACCTTAATACAAAATAAAAGCCATATAAGTTTCACAAGAATATGTAACAAAACATAAAAGTTACAGTAAAACCTCTATAAATTAATATAGTTGGTACCGGAGAATTCTATTAATTTAGAGAGGTATTAATTAATCGATAAATTAATAATTATTAATTTATAGAGAATTTTCGGTAGCAAACAAAATTAACTTTTGATTAAATTTTTATTCACATAAATTTAAATAAAATGAATCATGTTCCGAGGTCCAGAGTATAGAAGAGATTGCAAACACCATCCTTGAAAATAGTGTTGAAGATGATCTTGAAGACGATACAACACCGTTGGAGCCGGTTACACGTAAAGAAGCACTCAAGACATCAAAAATGCTTAATAATTTTTTGATGCAACATGAAAGCACCACACCCGAGCTTTTAGATGCATTAAGGAAGATTAGAGATGAGCTTCATGTTGATTTAAATTATATGAAAAAGCAAACTACAATTGAATCATATTTTACAAAGATGTAATAGCTATATTTTTATGAATATAAGGGAATTATTAATTTATAGTTTTATTGGGACCATATTTTTATACAGGGTTTTCAATAAAATTATTATCTTATTATCTTATCGAAATTGATCATTTTTTGAACTGGCCCAAGTCGGGACCGGACAAAATTATTAATTTAGAAAGATTATTAATTAATCGAGTATTAATTTACAGAGGTTTTACTGTATTTAAACTTAGGCTCTCCATGTTGCTCTTCAATTTTCCCCTTTTTAGCTTTTACTATCCGCTTACCTGGAAAATGAACAAATATATCAACATTGATACGCATGCTGAGTTAACGAAGATCGAAACTCCGGCCACACATAAAAATTTACAAATTAATCTTAAAACTTATTTATCTTTAAAAATATAACTATTTTAATTTAAGATCCAATCCATCACAATTATAAATTAAGTATCGAATCTTTTAAAATCCTGGTTTCGTCGTTGTTCAACTTCGATAATTTCGAACAAAACGACGTTATCTACGTACCGATCAGATTCATGGATGCGCTGCAACCCTTGCACGTATTAGCATCAGGGCACTTTGAAACGCAGACATTAAAGCAGGCTGCACTGGGAGGCACACCTCCTTGGCAACATATTAGACGACATTCAATACAACATTCGCTGTCTTCAGCAAGTGTAACATTGCTTACACGCATTATTACTATTACAAACACTAATATTATTGCAGTGTATTGAATTCTTAAGCCTTTCATTTTCTATATTTTGGCTCTTGTGACAATCTCTCTTGACACACGTATAATTTGTATATATAGGGGAGTGATAATAATTTGGTGTGAAAAAAATTAAAAAAAAAAGTTTTTTTTTGATTTCTCATTTCACCCGTTACAGATTCTTTCTGGATGATAGATTTTTCTGGATTTATCGACCATTTTGTATAAGTTTCGATTTGGGATATTTGCATAAATACCCAAGTTGCAGAAAATATTTGTAAAAATATGGAACAACCTCGTATGCAATCACATATGCAACCATTTCAACTTCATATGCACCCCGTGTCCGTATTTTTGCAAATATTTTCTTAAAATGTGGTATTTTCGGTAAATTCCCTTTCATTGTAACATGCTATTATTAAATTTTTCGAGGATCATTTGATAGTTTTCTTGTTATTCCTTTTGGGTGTATATATACAACTCGCGTCCGTATTTTTGCAAATATTTTCTTAAAATGTGGTATTTTTGGTAAATTCCCTTTCATTGTAACATGCTATTATTAAATTTTTCGAGGATCATTTGATAGTTTTCTTGTTATTCCTTTGGGGGTGTATATATACAACTCGCGTCCGTATTTTTACAAATATTTTCTTAAAATGTGGTATTTTTGGTAAATTCCCTTTGATTGTAACATGCTATTATTAAATTTTTCGAGGATCATTTGATAGTTTTCACTCTAGATTTTATAGGATTTTTTGAATTTAAAAAGTTTGACAATATCAGTTTCAGTTTTAAAAATATTCATTAGAATCTTAGTGTATTCAATAAATAATTAAAACAGTCCTTCAAAGTTTGATGATATTTAATTCTGATTTTAAAAAAATTGTGAATATTCAATTAAAATTTTAAATAATCTTTTAAAATGTGGAGGTAATCGAAGGATTTTAAAAATCCATAGATTTTGTTGGAGTCACAATGTAAATTAGACTCATTGTAATATCACCTAAACTTAAGAGATTTTGTTGAATTTTGGAAAAGAAAACTGAATTTTTTTTTTGACTAATTTTGGCTTATAGCCTTACAAATGAGTATCTGTTCTCAACAATTCTCGGGGTGAGCCAGGATCGAACCCAGGATCTGGGACGACAGAAAACTGAAATATTAAATCAGCCATAATATACTAATATTTATGAAATATTAACAATTTGTAAAAAAATTAGTTGAATATATCTGAAATCCATCTGCAAGCCAAAGTTTGTATGATGGTCACTACATCTTTGATATAGATAGGGCAACGAAATTCATCACGACAAAATTCAACTTGTACTCCTTCGGCAAGAAGACTATCAAGCCACTGCATTCATCAGGTATTCAACAATAAGATTTTCAAATGATATGCAAACATAATCTAGAATCCATTTGCCTTTTAAGAGCCAAAGTTTCATATGTTCAATGTAGATGAATCAGACTTCTCTGTACTGCTCAGTATCTAGTTTCAAACGTTATTTCCAATTAGTGTAGTCCTCATATTCCATCTCACCAAACAACAAGTCCGCTCCCTTAAACATGCTTTTAAGTCCAAATATAAGGAAGATGACATAAAATTGCACTCCAACAGTATCTTAGTGGTTCCTTATATCACTAAGACAATTCTCTCCGAGCAACTCCAACAGCTTAGCTACTTGGAGTTTTAAAGTCAAATATAAGGAAAATGGAGAAAAAAACCACTCCAATAGTATCCTAGTGATTCTTTAAATCACTAAGATCCACTAAGATCTTCTTCCCATTCCTTATCTTTAGCTAATTTCTCTCATCTTCTAACTTTTATTTTATAATATATATTTGAAAAAACACTTTCTCTTTCCTTACTTTATGTAATAATGTTACTTTTTAATGATTAAATATTATATAAGGAATGAATATAGGGAATATTGTTGGAGTTAAGAATAGCTATTGATATCTTAAATTACTAAAATCCAATATTTTATATTAAATTTAGGGAATGAACTAAGAAGCTGCTGGAGATGCTCTCATACCTTATCTTTAAGGAATCACAAGTCATCCCTTATATCATTTTTATCAATAAAAAATTGATTTCTCTATCTTCTTTTTAGTTATTTTCTCTCTCTTCCTTTCATATCTCATTCAAATTTATTATTATTATAATAATAAGGATTGAAGATAAGAAACATTGTTGGAGTTGAAATTCAAAATTATGTCTTAAATCACTAAAAGTTAATATTTTATAATATTTATAAGGAATCTATTAAGAGACTGTTGGACTTGCTCTTGGACTACAAAGTATGTTTTAAAGATTTTTTACCTTGATAAAGATACTGAAATAGGAGGTGTTTGGATAAAATGTCTGCTGAGCTGATAAGTATATTAATTGACCATGAAACAGTCCAAGGAAGTGAAAGGGGAAGAATAGAGAGAAGAAAAGAGCAAATAAGCCTTGCAAAAACCCAAGATGCAGTAAAAATAAAGATAAACCTAATAAGATGGCAACTTCTAAAATTCATTTAAACTGCTGTATCATCATGTTCATACTGAAATTTAGTTACAGAGAAAATAAGAAAAAATAATCGAAGTAATATTCTACTTAAAGGACTGTTTAAATTAGCATCGTTATTTTACATAAATTTTAGCTCCTGCTTTCCATGACCATTTAAGTAATACTTGAAACAAAATATAAATACATATTTCTATAATTTCACCGAAAAATATAAAAGAGAAGGTATGTCTTTTATGCTAATGCACCTGAACCGGAAGCGACTTACGAACAGGTGCAGCAGTCTGTGGCCCATATATAATACTGCTTCTCAGATTGCAAAGTTGCCCCAGTTTGCAGATATGAAATGCTCTGATTCAGCTTTGGACCTCCCATATACATTTACTGAAGCAGTCTCATCCTCTTCCTTGTAGAAGGATTTTACCCCTTCATAAACTGCAGTAAAGCAGCTTCAGTCTCGATATAGCAACTACAAGGGCTGTAACTTTTATAAGCATTGTACAGAAGATGGCAAGTGCAAAACAGTACCATTATAGCCAAGAGAAATTAGAAAGCTATAAATTAAGGTATAACTGTCATTTCTAATTCTCAAGTTCACTATATTTAGCGTGCTAGTCTCGTGATACTCGGAAAATATGACAAAGTCCCTCATATAGGTTAACATTGAAACAGATACAATTTGAATATTAGCGAACTCGGAGACATGGCAAAATTGTGAAGGACTTGTGCTAAAATAATTATAATCTAATGAGCTTCAAGTCTTCAACTTCCAACAACACTACTAAGTACTAACATTGTTAATTTTATGTTATTTACATTTTGCAAATTAATAATCTTTAGAGATTAACTTTCCTCGAGTAACTAGGTGATAAAAAAACATTTGTTCTCTTCTCTGTACCATGATCAATGGAAAGATGAATCAGAAGAGTACCGTCATCGTCAAAAGTTAATAACCATTCGATAAGTGCAGATGGCACGTTAACACACATAGCAGTAACAGGATCCATCTCGCAGGCACGAGGACCAGAGAGTGCAGCAAGATTGACCACCACATCAGGATGAAATTTTAGACTGACAAACACAGAAACAAATTACCCCACATACCAAAAACAATTAAAATAAATCTCAACTTATGCACTCCATACAAAGATAAACTGATGTACAAATTACGAATCATCATAAGAAAAATTAGTAACAAACTACAGTTAATAAAACGGAAGATTGAGTAGTAATTATGAACACCTTTAAAAACAAATTATGAACACCTATTTAAAGAAACAGAATGTAAAAACATCTTACCCAGTAGAAAACATGTTTCAGCAGTGGACATCCCTAGTCCCTAATCACCAAATGTCAAGGGTTCGAGTCTCGGTGGAGGCAAATGTGTGTGTGAATATTTAATTTCATGCAATTGACCTTGCCCAGAATAAGTTTGAATACTTAAAGAGGTCAATAGGCTCATGCAATTGACCTTGCCCAGAATAAGTTTGAATACTTAAAGAGGTCAATAGGCTTACAAGTTACAAAGGAACACAACGAATATTTTTAGGGAACGGATAATAATTTCTAGTGACTTTAAAAAACATATAACATACTGTAACCATATAAAATGTTATTAAACAAAAAATTTCAAAATTTTTATTTGTATAAAAAAACATTATATAGTACAACTGATCAAGAAAAGTTACAATGAAAAATAAGAATCATTCGATAACGTCTAGAACTTCATTCTTGATCAGTTGTCCAAGAAGAGACTGGTGCACTGCTGCATCGTATCCTCGGGGTTTGTAACTGAAAATGGATTGAAAAGCACGATTATAACTTTGTGATATTATATAGACGAGAAATGCTATTGCAGTCCCCGAATGTTTCATCCTGTTAGTTGTAACCTTTTCTGCTACTGGTGTGTGTGTTTAATTTTGCATAAATAATGTATATATCTGCTGAAAAGCGAGCTGACCTGTATGACCATGTGTTCGCTCAGATTCGAAAATTTCATGGTCATTGCCACCCTGTTCAAGAAAAATAATCAATGCTCTTAATCACACTTTATTCCCCTTATAAGGATATAAAAACATTTACAAAAACAAACAAGTACTGTATGATGATAGATAATGAACAAGAGGATAAATGAGGATAAGGAACTCTGTAGGTAGAGTTTACTTGAAATCATGAACTGTTAAAACAAGAGTGCTACCTTATAAGTCTTGTCCCCGAAGAAGTGAATTTCAGTGAAATCGTCAAGGTACTGTAAACAATACGTTTTGTCCCAGCCTTGAGGAAACACCTGATTTTTGAATGAAAGCGTTAGCACAGCTTTCCTATTTAACTCAAGAATCATCAAAATAAAAAAGATGAGGATAACTCACATCAAAGCTGATCTGACCCCCGATTGAATACGTGAGGTTCAGATGAGCAAATTTCTCACGCAGCAGTGTTACCAATTTCGAGCGTATGTTGTGGATCTAAAATGTAAATTTATTTCTAAATTATTGATACGATGAATGTTGAAATTCAGCCACTTTGGGAAGGAGCTAATCCATACCTTATCATATTGTTCGAATTCATCTCTTTCTTCTTGGCTGCAGTTGCGGCCAATGGGTGAAACATTTATCATTCCGCTTCGGAATTCAATAAATGTGCCCCTAGAAATAATCAATAAATTTAAAAATTATAAAGTTCACCATAAGCTCAACTTGTAGAAGAAGATAAAACATATATTATAGATAATTCAAAATTTTATCAGCTAACCGTTTAATAGGAATGTCCAAGTCAGCAATGTAGTGAAGTATAAAATTAATGATTGCCTGCACAATCAATTATTGACAATATATCAAAATTTTGAATTCAATTATAATGTCTGCCAACAATATATTAAGTTATTAACTAGACAACCATGCACATAAACTTTCCCATTAAACAGATGAATTCAATTCTGTACATCTAAAATGTTTATAAAGCAATTATAACCTGATTTTCAACCTTTCTAACACAAAATTATAGGAGTATATAATTGTAACAGTACAAAGACACCCAAAAATACAAAATCTCTTTATATGTACGTTATAAGAAAATACGCCAGGACCACAAAGACAAGCCAACATATTACCTTCAGATTATCTTCCCCAATAAAAGTCTTCAGACTCTGCACACAAAATTGAGATGTGTTCATCATAATGCATCACATAAAATGATCAATCACCTTGGGATGGAGGGATCAATGCAGTACCTGGGTACCGATAAGCTTGCCATCTTTATAAGCCACAAGGCCATTTTCAGCAAACACGTAGTTGTAATCAGTGATCACTGCATAGCCAAGTATGTTTCACATATTAGGATAGAATATATTTCTTTGTTGCAACTACAATGTGGAAACTAGTAGTGCATTCATAACTCATAAGACAATGAAGATGAAAACACCCCAGGGTAAAGAATACTTGTGCATAAATACCAAAACTGCTCAAGACAACAAAACTAATTTCAGGTTGTAAATGACCTGTTTGTCCCAGCTGTTCAGATATTTTCACGAGGTCTGAGCCTCCCACAACACCGATTTTCACAACCTGCCAGCAGAATGTGATGTAAAGATGAAACCATATTACTAAGCAAAAATAAGTTAAACCTTGAAAACCAAAAAGGGATCATTCAAAATCATTCTGCAAATGACTCGATGTGGAAAACGTTTCGTACCTTTCCGAGTTCCTTCATGAATTGTAACATTTTCAGGGTGACCGCCTAACATTCAACAGAAAAGCCTTAGTGAATAACAACGATGCCAAAGGCCCAAAACAATCAAAATGGCTACTCTTTATCGTAGAATATCCAAATAGACTAACAAAACTGACACTATCGGAACTATGGCATACCTTCCTTGGAGCAGTAAGAGTACCATCAACATCAAAAAGAGCAATAATACCAGTCTTCATTGCAGCCATTGTATGCAACTAAAAGTTCTATCCACCAAAAAAACCCCATTGTTAGTATCCAACGAAAATCAAGAACTTAATCACAATTATCCAAAAGAACACATATCGAAACTCGAAATCAATTAAAATATTTTGTTTAACACAATTACAACATAAAACACATCATTAGTATGCAAAGCTCAAATCTTTTTAACAGTTCTTGATAGTACTTGCAACAAGCAACAAAAATTCTGTATATAAACACAATACACACACAATTACAACATAATATACATCAATAGTATGCAAAGATCAAAACTTTCAAATAGTTCTTGATAGCATCTTCAAGAAACAGCAAAAATTCTGCATATACACACAATATACACACAATTACCTGCAATTTACATCATATATAGACACACACTCAAAAGGGTCAATTCAATTCAATTTAACTTAAATCATCAATATAATCACATATAAGAGCATTAAATAAAAACCCATTACAAGAAGAGTGGCTTACAAAAGATAATCAAAGAGAAAGTTGAGTTCTTGGGAGATCTGTATATCTTGCGTGTATTAAGGGGTGTGAAGTGGTATTTATAGTAGATTTTTGGGCAGCTATGAAAGTGAAACTTGCAGATCTGTTATATTCTTTTGGCTTTACTGACAAAAGAGTTGAAGTGGACTTTGTTCAAGATTGTGTCTCTCTATACCAGATTGGATGTTTGTGATTTGCTGTTTTAGGTGTTTTTTTCGGGATTAGTTTTTAATCTGTGGATTGATGTATATATTTTTATTGATGGTGGTTGTTTATCATCGATAGTTTACAACGTTACGGAATTTTTTAATTTTGGCATAAACGGCGATAACTGATTTGGATATGAACGACGTTTGGGAATATACGACGGTTTGTTAAACGACGGTTTGTTAAACGATGATGCTAATTTTGGAATAGTTGTCGTTTTGGAATAGATGACGATTTGTTGAATGATGGTGCCCAATTTTAGAATAGACGGCGATTTGAGAATATACGACGATTTGTTAGATTATTTTGGCACGGTCGACGGGTTGTTGATATATTTTGACACAGTCGTCAGTTTGTTAATTTGGCACAGTCGGTGGGTTGTTGATATATTTTGGCATAGTCGGCGGGTTGTTGATATATTTTGACACAATCGTCCGTTTGTTATTTTGGCACAGTCGGCGGGTTGTTGATATATTTTGGCACAGTCGCCGGTTTGCTAAACAGAGATAGATGACGGGTTGTTGAGTTATTTTGGTATAGTTGGCGGATTGTTGAGTTATTTTGGCATAATCGGCGGGTTGTTGGATTATTTTGTACTATACGGCGATTTGTTAAATATACGGCGGTTTGTTAGATTATTTTGGCACAATCGACGAGTTGTTGATATATTTTGGCACAGTCGGCGGGTTGTTGATATATTTTGGCACAGTCGTCAGTTTGTTACTTTGGCACACTCGGCGGGTTGTTGATATATTTTGTCACAATTGCCGGTTTGTTAAATGGAGATAGACGGCGGGTTGTTTTGTTATTTTGGCATAGTCGGCGGGTTGTTGAGTTATTTTGGCATAATCTACGGGTTGTTGGATTATTTTGTACTATACAACAATTTGCTAAAGAGTGATACCTAGTTTTGGAATATATGGCGGGTTGTTGAGTTATTTTGATGTAGTCAGCGAGTTGTTGATATATTTTGGCATAATCGGCGAATTGTTAGATTATTTTGTACATTACGACGGTTAGTTAAACGATGATACCTAGTTTTGGAATAGACGGCGGTTTTGTAATATACAGTGGGTTATTGAGTTATTTTGGCATAATCCGCCATTTGTTAACATATTTTGGCATAATCGGCGGATTGTTAGATTATTTTGTACAGTACGACGGTTAGTTAAACGATGATACCTAGTTTTGGAATAGACGGCGGTTTTGTAATATACAGTGGGTTATTGAGTTATTTTGGCATAATCCGCCATTTGTTAACATATTTTGGCATAATCGGCGGAAATTCTAGCATATACGATGGTTTGACGATACTTAACTTTGGAGCTAACTGTACATTATGAATATATGGATTTCACATTAGCCGGTGACATTCAGTTCTTATTAAAGTAACATGAGCTCTACATCAGCTTCATTTCATGCTGTGTGGTCTGCTCAGTGCATGAAGCTCCCCATCCACTTTGGTGCCCACATGTTTGTGTATATACTGTAACATGTTTTGATGGTAATAGAATGAGAATAAAATGACTCTAAGGACTGAGCTTCACTTTGTTTTGCTTTCGATATATATTTATGATTTGCATGAGATGAAACATGTATTTGCCTGCAGATGTTTATGCCGAGTCCCCAGATTTAGAGTAATCTTCATATTTATTTCAGTTGGTATTTACATTACCATTACAACATTGTAAAGTATCTTTTAGGTTCAAACTGCGAATTGCCAAGCATGAACCATCGTCTCGATGTGTGCTGATTCTACGTTTCTTCTAATTTAATTCACAAAACAAAAGTGTGAGGGCTATTACTGTTATACAGGTGATTTAGCATGAAATTTACAAGATCTGGAGCTTTAAAATTTAAGAACTGGTGTTAGTTTCATTTCTGAACGTTAATCTGACGCCTTCTTCAAATTTCATAGGAGAAAAGCCTAGCATTTGAATTAGTTTGCTGATGTCCATTGATATGTCAGCAGGGGACTTGACACCGCGATCAATCTGAAAAGTAAAGACCTAAATATCAGATGTGTAGGGAGCAGAGAAAATCGATATCCAATTAGGCGAGTGTGATTGATTGAATGTTGTGTGCTTTCTGGCAAGGGCACAACTTGCACAACTGATTAACCAGAAGTGTAAACAATGATACAATGACTGAGAAAGTAACTTTTGATTCAGGGTTCAGTTTTTAGGGTAGACTTACTAATGAAGCCGATATTGGTTTGAGTAATGAGCTTTTATAACCTCTAACAGCTGCCACGGTCTCTGCCATTTGGAGCCGTGATAGTCTGTCTGGCCCCCCGACATTCAGAACCAGTTGCATTTCATTACATCCTGGACATAACACAAACATAGTGTCATAACAAACATAAAGACAATGAAAGAATGAAACAATGGAAAATGGACCAATTGAATTATATGCACGAAGGTAAATCAGTGATGTTATAGTGAATTGTGACTAAAATTCAATGCAAGTTATCCAGTAATCATGTGATACAACAGATTAGAATATGATGAACTGCATGGCCGATTCAATCTCTGATTATGAAGAATTAGGCTTCAGGCTCTTGTGAAGTGATCTGAAGGATGGCACAGAAGTGATGTGTTTTCATATCAACACCATGGATCCAAGTGGTAACTATAACTTATCATAACAGCTCCAGTGCTCCACATACTGATTAATTGTGCATAGATATATGAAAACAGCAGGTAGAACATGTAAAATGCACAATGCCAAACCTGACATCCATCTGCAAGTCAAAGTTTGTATGATGGTCACTACATCGTTGATATAGATAGGGCAACGAAATTCATCACGACAAAATTCAACTTGTCGTCCTTTGGCAAGAAGACTATCAAGCCACTGCATTCATCAGGTATTCAACAATAAGATTTTTAAGTGATATGCAATTATGCATCCATAATCTAGAATACATTTGCCTTTTAAAAGTCAGTTTCATACATTCAATGTACTGCTCAGTTTCATGTTCATATGGAAATTTAGTATACTCGAAACAATATATTAAAATATTCCTAACATTTCACTGAATAACATAAAAGAGAAGGTATGTCTTTTAAGCTAAAGCACCTGAACCGGAAGCGACTTACGAACAGGTGCAGCAGTCTGTGGCCCATATATGATACTGCTTCTCAGAATTGCAAAGTTGGCCCAGTTTGCAGATATGAAATGCTCTGATTCAGCTTTGGACCTCCCATATACATTCACTGGAGCAGTCTCATCCTCTTCCTTGTAGAAGGATTTTACCCCTTCATAAACTGCAGTAAAGCAGCTTCAGTCTCGATATAGCAAATACGAGAGCTATAACTTTTATAACTTTCATAAACTACAGTAAAAAAGCTTCAGTCTCTTACTAATGAAGATGACAAGTGCAACAGTTCCACTATGGCCAACAGAAATTTAGCCTGTTAAACTTGTGATACTTTTTTAATATGCAATTTTTAAAATTTAGCAAACTAGAAGATATATGGTATGATAGAATTGTGAAGGATTTAAGCTAAAATGATTATAACCTAATGAGCTATAGCCTATAAGTCTGCAACTTTCAATCACACTCCTAACATTATTACTTTTATGTTATATACAATTTGCAAAATAATAATCTTTAGAGATTAGCTTTCCTCGAGTATAGAACAGAACTAGGGGATAAAAAAAATTGTTCTCTTCTTTGTACCATGATCAGTGGAAAAATGAATCAGAAGAGTACTGTCATCGTCGAAAGTTAATAACCATTCAATAAGTGCAGATGGCACATTGACACACATAGCAGTAACAGGATCCATCTCGCAGGCACGAGGTACAGAGAGTGCAGCAAGATTGACCACCACATCAGGCTGAAATTTTAAACCAACAAACATAGAAACAAATTACCCCACATACCAAAAAACATTAAAATGAATCTTCAATTTATGCACTCCATAGATAGATAAACTATTGTACATATTGCCAATAATTATAAGAAAAACTAGTATCAGTTGATAATATCGAAGATTGAGTGGTAATTATGAACATCCATGAAAAACAAACAGAATGTAAAAAAACACAAAAGTACACGAACCCAAAGCAAACATACCCACTATATCTGGCTCGCAGGGTTAGGCCTTATGGTATTTGGGTTGGAATGGGGGTGGGGGTGGGGGCGGTGTAGCTAGGTTCAGCAGCGGATACAACTAGTCCCTAATCACCAAATGTTTAGGGTTCAAGTCTCGGTGGAGGCAAATATGTGCGTGAATATTTAAATTTCATGTAATTGACCTTAACCAAAAAAAGTTCTGATACTTAGAGGTAAGCCTACCAACAAAACCAGGTCTATCCTCAACCTTGTAATGCTCGAGTATTTAACGATAACAAAACACACACAGCAGCTATGCACAAGCGCAACATGCAAATAAAAAACGAGAAACAGTGCAATATTGGAAAAACAAGCATGCATGCAAACAATAAGCAAAATATAGTACTCCTATAAAACACGAAATTGAAAGAAGATCACCTGGCCAAATGATAGGGAAATGGCATCGAAACCATCTCCGTTGCGTAAATCAACAGGGAAAGCAAGACAATGGGAATGAATGGCTTTAATCAATGGCTCAGGAGGAAGATTGCTGTGATGGGTAAAAGCAAGATCAATGCCTTTCTCAAAGGCTGTATTTGATAATCCTTCTAAAAGATGCTGACCTACATACCCTGTTCCTCCAATTATTAATACCCTCTTGCCGCTCATCTCTCTAACCTCTAATATGTTGTGACTTGTGTGTGTGTTTTGAAGGTTCTATTGTGTGTGCATGTGTGTGAATGATTTAGAATTGAATCTGAATCTTCAATACAGGATGTTGCAGAGCTTTTTTCTGATAAATGCAGCATGTAATGAAAATTGATTCTCAGTTTCTCACATATTATTAGGATAAATTTGTTTAAAAGAAAAATTATTATAAATTTGACCTGGTAAAAATGTCTTATACTAATTAATGAATCCTGTATCTGAATTTATATAGGCTTAATATGACCTTTTCAGCCTCAACGTTTGCACCAGTGTACCCATAAAGCCCTGAAGTTTGAAAGCGTATTTTTTCAGCCCTCGGGTATCCGAAATGTGCTTTTTTACCCTTTGGCCGAGACTGGTCAGATAACGTTACATAACAGCGAGGCTATTTCAGTAATTAACCAGTCTCAGACAAGTTTAAAACGTATGTTTTAAACCTTAAAGTTTAAAATTGTATCCATAAGCCCCTAAAGAAATGAAAATGATAGACATAAATCGAGAACTTGTACTCCTATATATTGTAATTAGTTTTAAACTCTTGGTAGGAACCCTCTGTAATCCTTTCTCGATCGTCTTGTTTCTCACCATTGACACGTTTTGCCATCTTTCAGCAGCAGAATGTGCATTTGACAGCAAAACATATGATGACACATCTTCAGGCTCCAAGTCCAGTATCTTTTGGGCTGCAAACTTCCCCAACTCCATATTTGAGTGGATCTGTCAGCCTCCTAGCAATGCTTTCCAGAGTCCAATTCCAGGATCAGAAGGCAAATCTTGAATGAACTTCTCAGCTTCAACAAAGGGTCCAGACCGAGAAAGCAAATCAACCATACAAGAATAATGTTCTGGCTTTAGCATGACAGGGTCCTGAAGTCTTGCCTGATTGAAGCATAAATAACCCTCATCGACAAGTCCAGCAAGGTTGCAAGCAAATAAGATCCCAAGAAGAGTAACACCATCAGGTTTAATACTCGATGAAAGCATTTTAATATTTTATTGTAGAAATGCAGAGCTTCCTCTCCTCTTCCATTTTGTGCAAAACCACTTAATAAAGCATTCCAAGCTATGTTACTCGGACTCGGCTAGAAGTGTCCGACATGGATACGTGTCCAATTATCGGACTTTGCAATATGTTGAAAAATATACATGTTTTTAGTCTAAAATAAGTGTCCAAATCCGAGTGTCCATGTCCGAGTGTCGAGTTTCCGACACGGGTACTTGAAGGTAAAATGAAGAGTTCGGGTAACATAGATTCCAAGAAACAACATTTTTTTGTGGAAGATTATTAAAAACCAATAAACTGTCATCCATGCTTCCACATTTGGCATAGAAGCTAATTAGTGAATTGGAAACAAACACATCAAAGCTACCTAAGTACTTGATGGCACAAGCATGAAAACTTCTTCCCATTCTGATTGAAGCTATATTAGCAGCTGCAACAATAGCACATGGAAATGTACATTGATTAGGCATCAAACCTTCCCTGAACATCTCAATAAAATGATTAACAGTCTCTTCATTATACCCCTTTTGACTATACCCACTAATCATAGCATTCCAGGACACAGCATTTCTCTCCGGCATCACCCTAAAAATACTAAGAGCATCATCAAACCTACGTTTCTCAAGGTACCCGCACATTAAAGTTGTGTAAGAAACCACATTCGGATTACGAGTATCTTCAAACACCCTCTGAGCTTCCTCAATCGCACTCAACTTAGCATAGAGACTCAACAATACACTACCCACAAACAAATTTGAAGCAAGCCCTGCCTCGGTAGCAAAACCATGAAATTGCTTACCCAAATTTAGGTCTTTCAACATCGTGGACGAAGGCACTACAATGCCAAATGTAAACTCATTGGGCCTAACATCCAGTTCAAGCATCCTTATAAACAAACAAGTAACCTCTTTATGCCGATTACACCGAGAAAAGTAATCAGTCATTACAGAAACAACATTCCACTCAGATTTCTCATCAAGAACCTTACAGCATCAAACGACACATTCCCTGGACTCAAAAATTCTACATTTTCTTTTCCAAGACCTAAAACTCCCTGCGCTTCTATAACGCGTAAAAAGAACAATACTTTGCAGTTCAACATTGCGTAAAAACGAAAAAAGTCCACAAACATTTCTAGCTTTCATGGGTAAACTCACATTTCTCAGTACTAAATACAGGCACAAAGTAAATAAATATATAGCTAAATGAATTTAAATATGTGCCAAAGTACAAATAGAGCTAAATACCAAAAATCCAATTTATTGCAAACCCCAGAAGACAATAAGTATACTTCAATGCTGCAAAGTTGTACTTAAAAAAGAAATGACATTAAAAATCTAAAAAGAACATCTCTGAAACTTACTGCAAAGTTGCATTCTACCAGCAAATGAGCATGAGCTATATTTCCCCTACCCTTTTTTCTACTTCTTTTCTCTTTACCTATGATTATGAGGCATTGGATATCCCGTGAAACCGATGTTAACTGAGGGACGCGGAATAATTTGTCCAGGAACCGAGGCTCTTGAAACAAATTCCATATGTGATGGTTGGGGAAGATTCACCGGTGTTTCAACTGCTGAGATAAGATGTCCTCCTACTGGTTGCCCGATGGTTGTCCTACCATCCCGATCTCCTCCAGGTGAACCATTTGCGTGACTGGTGATTGGCCCTTTGAAAACTGATTCGTCGCTGATTTTGACATTAGTAATATCATGAATGCTTGTTCTCCTCCTGCCTTTGTTTACGGAGTTTAATCGAATGAAGTACTTTTGTGCATGGCTGGCAACTTGTGTAGGTGTTCTTGTCACCACAAAGTTCCTTGATATACTTCGCCAATCACCTTTACCATATTTCTCCAGACCAAGAAGAAAATTCCTGGTTTGTCACAAAAAGAAAAGATTTCATTAGTAACAGAACAGTTAAACAAATGATCAGAAACAACCCAACTGTGTGAAAAAGCGATATACACCTATAATAGCAATCCAATATGGTTCTCAATAAAAAAGTTATAAATTGCAAGAAAAAAAGAAAGACAAATACATTATATACCAGTACTTTCATACCACATGCATATAAATAACATAACAAGACTTGCCCTTTGGCAGGGGGTTCTCAGTTCTAGCAAAGACTAGAATGAATCAAGCATAATTCCCGAGATGCCCTACTTGCTCACCTCTCTCTACTCGGATGATTTTTCTCTGTAAAGATTGATTACTAGTTTGTACTAACTCAATATGACAATCCCGAAACATTCATAAGAGCATGTTCTAGTGCGATAAATAGCACCTGACCATCTGAGTTTCCAAGAATGATGGGATCATGGGAAATAAAATTGAGAGATATACAAGCCATCAGAGCACTTCCCTCTCGCAATCTATCTATCTACCTCTCGTATAACAGCAAGCAGGTAAAATGCAATTCCCATGTGTTCTTTTGACAACTTATTCCAGATTTTTAAACATATGGTTGAACATGACCAACAAGTCTAAAGAAATTTAAAATGTACCGATAATTATAAAATCTCAACTTCTAATTGTTTCCAAAGAAAGAGTACACTTTAAGAACTAAAAATATACAAAGTTGTAATAGAACTTACCTGTGCTCATCCGCTGTCCACGGAGTCCCTTTGCGGCGCTCCTGCTCTGTCCGTGAAGCTTTCCCACTATCAGCACTGAATTGGTTAATGTTGTCAGCTTTCTTACTATTTTCTTCATCATCCACTATGACTGTTACGACATCTAAAGTGGAACTGTAACACGGCAGTGGCACGCAGCCATACTCAATTCTTTCAATATCATTAACTAGGAGGTCATAGTGTCTCTTGACATCTTCTACAGATTTCCCAGGAATGTCAGCAGCAATTTTCTCCCATCGATCTTCTGAATTCTCGGGATAAGTTGCTATACCATACTCAAACATCTTATTTTGTTCTCTGCTCCATTTGGAGAACTCAATGGATTCGTTACGACTCATTCAGCCTATAATAGATTGTATGTCGACAAGTTAATGAGATATACAAGATACATTGCACATCGACTCAAGTTAAAATCTGAAATATATATGTTGACTTGTGACAACTAAAGAATTCTCGAGAAAAGAAACTGAATTTGGGATTCAAATAAAAATGTATGAGGAACAACTAGTAATAGTCAGGAATTATGAGAAGTAGATGCATCAGACCATGAAATACGGAAATAGAAACAAACTCCAAATTTTTGCTGCGAAAAATGTAAGAGACACTTAGCATAAAAAATTACGAGGAAAACGAAAATGCAATCGAATAAAAAATTACGAGAGAAACGAAAATGCAATCGAATAACCAGAGTCCTTATTTTTCATTTAAAAACAGAGCAAAGTTACAGAATTAAAACAGTTCTATACAATATTACTGCAGCAGAAAACTCTCTTTCACAGTATATGAAACTCATAATAATGAGTGAATTTCAATCTTTTCTAGTTTGTCAATAACAACATTTAGCTAAAACCATAATAAACATATCAGCAGATGATAAAGACAAAATCAGTTCATAAATATGATGCTGTTCATGTCACCATATGTTACTTGATTAACATTCATCTGAGTTAGTCACTCAACTAGTGCAAGTGATGCACTAACTTAAGTTACAAAAGTCACAAGTGTGATTCACCAATTGATGATGTACTAATAAAAAAAATTTTACAATCCAAAAATAGATTTTGGCTTGGGTGCTTACGGATTATATATCCCTCGTGCCAGACATTGTCACCCCAAAATTGGCCGAGATCTTCCTTGGGATCACTCTATATTTTAGTATTAAGCCATATAAAACAATTGAAATACACACCGAAGTACCCTTAAATCCCAAAATTAAGTTTTCCTAATTCCGAAACACCCGAAATCAACTAAAATCAAATAAGTCCACACGACCACACCAAAAAAAAGCATCAATTTTTGACAAACAAAATCAATGTTTTCCCAAAAAACAAGCTTCCAAACATAAAAGGTTGATAAGAGGGTCATGTTCTAGTCTCAATCAAAGAAAGTATTCAACAACTTGCAAGAACAACACATGTATACTATATTTTCCATTAATTTTTTCAAGTTGCTATCAAGTCTGAGATATCCTGCATATCATAAGACCATTCAATAATTTATAACACATAAAATAATTATCCAAAAAAAAATTACAAACACATAAAACTATAAACATATACTCCCTCCGTCCCGTTAAACGTTTCCCGTTTCCTGTTCATCGGAAGCGATTGACTACTAATTTACGACTAGTCTATAAGATCAAATATAGTTATGAGTGATCTTGTTGAATTCGTATTTATGAGTACTTTAATACAATGAAATTTTAATATTTAATACTAATACAAAATTAAAGATATTAACAATCAAAATTGTGCATCGGCAAACGTGTACAATACAAATAGGAAACGTTTTTAGGGAGGAGGGAGTCCAACATAAGAATAGTGTATGAGCATGCGTCATAAGTACAGTGCACTAGTGAACAAGTGATGAGTCTTTTTGGAGATTTATATGTATGTCATGATAATGAGACAAACAAAACAGATTACAGTTAGATGCGTGTCTGAATGATCACCTCTACAACTTGGTTGTCTTGCTCTGTCTTGTCTTCAGGCGGTTTGAGTAACAATGAACATCCAGTACAAATTATGTGTTAAATAAATATCCTATGTTATTACCATAATTCCCGTTTTTATATTTTTGGCAAGATTTTATTAGGTGTCAAGCCAATTATCTTTCATGTCATATGTATTTTTGGACACACTTAGATTTTTATCTAAAATTACTTGTTTGGTGAATGTAAATTAAATTTTGTATAAAATTATTTTAATCCGTTAGTATCTTTACATATACGTTAATTTTTTTAGAAAAATTTATTCAATCGGTCATATCTTTGCTAAATTAAACCAATTATCTTACATTTCATACGTATTTGGATAAAATCAAATCTTTGTCCAAAATTAATTCAATCATTGTGTATAAATTAAATCCTGTCCAAATTTAATTCAACCAGTCATATCTTTACAGATAAGCTGAAATTCTTAGAAAATTTTATTCAATCATTCGTATTTTTACAAAGTGAATTTTTTAGAAAATTTTCCAAAATCCTTTTTTAAATACTGAATTATTATTATATCATTAATTTTTACATCGGATTTGGGGAAATTTTTGGGTAAAAATTTGGGGTATATAGCATTTTCCTTTTAGAATAAACTAAGCCAATTATCTTACAATCCATAAGTATTTGGATAAAAATCAAATCTTTGTCCAAAATTAATTCAATCATTGCGTATAAATTAAATCTTGTCCAAAATTGTAATATCCCGTAATTTTTAAAATTAGATTGATAATAGAATAATAGAATAAAAAGTATTAAAATTTGATTAAGATTAGGATTTAAAATTGAATTAGAATAATGGGCCTAAAATTTGGATCAGATTCTAATATGGATAACTTGTAGGTTAAGATATAGGGTTTTGTCTCGTTATAAATACACCCTATTCGTCTTCCTCACCTTAATTAATAAAATTCGTAGGGTTTTATTCACATAAATCAGCACTCTTGTAAAATTCGTAGAAAATTCATAGTAAGTCAGAATTCAGTGATTTTGGACTTTTCAGAGAGGTCTTTTCGTTATCTTCAACTTTCGTGTTTCGTGTTTTTCAAGATAACGTCGTTTAGTAGGTCAAAAAGGCTATATTCAGATCTGGTCAGATTTTAAGGTAAGTTTTCGATCGATCTTACTAGTGTTTTCAAAATTGTATGTTATGCGTTTATATTTGATTATCAAAATATGGGCTAAGTGATGATATTTTTGAATGTATTATGTGTTACAAGTATACGTATTGTTGTATATATGTGGTGTGTAGACGATAATTTTAGATCTCTGATTTGTGCCATGGTTTGTGAAAATATCGAATAAGAATTTAGGACCGCAGTCACCGGATTGTAGTGACAGTTTTATGAAAATTTAGGACCGTTATCACCGGGTTGTAGTGGTCGTGACATGGGTTATGGATTTTGAATTATTGTTGTTTATGTGCTATGTGTATCGAATAAGAATAAGAATATGTATCAAAAGTGTTTGTTTCTTATATCGTATCATATTAATTATCGTATTTTTTTAATATGTGTATGTGTTACTTGGCCTACTAGTTGGATCGATTATTTTCTTGCTGGGCTGTATAGCTCATTACTTACAATTTCAGGTTTCGTCCGAGATTCGAGTTGTATAGCATTGGAGTTCGAGGACCTTAGTTTTGGAGTAGATTGACTTTTGGACCGTTTCCGTTAGCTGCGCTTTTGTAATAGACACCTTTGTAATAGATTTTCGTATTAGTAAATTGTATTTTATTTTAGTTTTGGTTTAGAATTAATCGTCCGGAAGCGTGGGTTGTTACAAAAATTAAATTCAGCCAGTCGTATTTTACAGATTCGCTGAAATTCTTAGAAAATTTTATTAAATCATTCGTATTTTTACATATACGGTGAATTTCTTAGAAAATTTTCCAAAAACCTTTTTTAAATACTGAATTATTATTATACCATTAATTTTCTCTAATCTACGGTATTAACATTATGTAAATAATAACAACAAATTTTTAAATACACCTATTATTTTGAAAAAAGTGTACAAAAAATATTTTAGAGTTGTTAACTTCATTTATTATATCATATTTTCTGTATTTTGTGTAAGAGAACTAAAATATACATAAAATTTCATTATCAAAATTAATAGCACTCTCAATCTTCTCAAGAGAAAAAATATATACTTGCTTAAAATTCTAGATGTTAGGAGAAATTCTAGATATTACATGACATTAAAATATTTGCTCTTTTTTATATTCAAAATCTTGATTCTTATCCTATAATAAGAGTTTCGTGATGATCTAGTAAAATTGGGCCGAACACTTGAACGGTCCACTCCCATTATGTTGCACTTCCCCATATAAAACAGTAGAGACCAGAGATTAATTTTAAACCCGTGTGATGTAGGGGTCCTTTATTTACGTATATTTTTATATTATTCGTAAATTTACTTATTTTTTTAATACAAATGTTTATTATCCTAATTGTTATTTTTTTGAGAATTTACCAAAAATACTAACCTTTCTAAGTTTTTTTGTGATTTTACTATCTTCTGATTTTTTTTTTGCAAAAATACGGAATCAACCAAAATCAACCATATGCAACTAGTTGAATAAAGTTTTTTTAATTGATTTGAGGTTACATTTAGTTGCACAAACTCGTCAAAAGTTGCATGCAGTTGATTCCAGTTGCCAAAAAACCGTATTTTAATTTGCAAATTAAAAAGTATTTTTGCAAATTTTTTTAAAAAATAACAGTATTTTTGCAAAAATGTTTTTAGACTTGGGTATTTTTCAAAACACCCCTATTTTTTTTCCTAAATTTTTTATTTATTGTTTATAAATAAAACACACTTCATATAAGGTTGCAGACAATGCCTGAATGACAGTTGGAGCTTACATAATATAGCTATTGTAAATTTGCTTCCAGGTTCTGCCTGGCAATAAAGAAAATGTGTTCTCATACTCAACTTGAGATGGATCAGCAATGCTGGTATATTTATGTTCCAAAGTTTAGCTTCCAGTTTGAGGCTTAATTTTCTTGACCGTATAGTAAAAATTATTATTATTATTATTATTGTAAATTAAAGTTTAAATTATATATTTTTATTCAGAAAAAAAGTTTAAAAATTATTATTTTAACTATACGGCCAAAACACTTATAAATGAGGGCAGTAAAGTCAAGCTACTATTAAAAAGAAACAGAGGGAGTATGATTTTAGTTGTAGTGCATTTTATGTATAGTCTTGATATAATTTCCCTAGTTCTATCTGTGACTTTGATTTTAAAAGTAGTAGGGAAGAAGAAGGGTTGATCTTTAAGTTACAATAGAGAAGATGTCACACTGAAGTTTGAAGAATAATGTTCTAGAATTAAAACAGTCATGAAGTTAAAATGTCGTTTGTGGTTCCTACTGTTGGGTTCTTGGCTGCAAGTTGCCTACAGCCTAAGGACTTTTCTGAGGGATGCCAAGTTCTTTGGCTGCATCAAACACAGAGTGTTCATGCATGAACTGTCGAGGAACCAGTTACTCTAAAATCTCAAGCTGTTAGAGAATGATCATTCTAACACTCCCCCTCACTCGAAAGCTCATTTATGGGTCGAAGAATGGATCACGGGCGCCCATCTTTGGAGCATTAATTTGTCATTCGTGCCACGATAAATTGTGAGAATATTGGGGGTGGCAGAGATCGAACCTGAGTCGAACCAGTTACTCTAAAACCTCAGGTGTTAGAGAACGACTCTTCTGACGCTGACCAAACCATTAATTTGCCTGAAGATCAAGAAATCAAAATGAATCTGAATAATTTCGTTGTGCAGACTAAGATGGTTGCTGAAGGGTTGTATAATATCACTATAACAGATACTCAGTCAGTAACAATCATACAGAGACAAGAATGTATTCAAATTTGGGTAAAGCAAAACAAACAGCAGAGAACTTTTATTTTCCTAATCTATTACTAATACATTAGGAATGCAACGAACTTTGTGAAAATCTTCACCTTCTACTCCGTCTATTACTTTAACCCTATTTGTGAATGCAGTAGGCATACAAGTAATATGGAGGTGTTTTAGAGCAGTGAGGTAACTCAATCCTCGGGGAAGCATCTCCAACAGTTGGCATCCATTAATCCTTAACGAATAGAGATTTGGCATAACACCTTCATCCACCCTCCACCTTCTTAAGCCCGACAAATTCTGGAGATCTAATTGTTGAAGTTGTAGGAACCCCGTAGCAGAACATACCAACTCTTCACCCAAATATGCATCTTCACCTAGATAGAGAGTACGCAGGTTGGGAAGTTTCTTCAGTAACAGCATTGGGTCTTTCTCCATTTTACAACTCAAAAACTGTAGCTGTGTGAGTTGCACAGAAAATCGAGTGTGGTCATACTCCGCTGGAAATGAGCAGATACGAGTACTTATCACTAAATTATTTATGAAACAGCACTCCAACAACAATAGTAAAGAGAGTTCTCCTTCACCTTGAAAAACAAGATGTGAGTGGCGCAATTCCTTGGACTTGATGAAATTAATGATATCCTTTGTGAGGATGTCCTTAACTTCTATTATTCCACGAAAAACCTGGAGCTTGGGTAATTGAATGAGATCATGTTCATCACAATGCACTGTGTCGTAATTGTATAGCAGCTCTAATTCATTCAGCCCTTCAAATCTCAACTTCTCAACTATGCCATATTCTTCGAAGTATTCAGGAAGGTACAAGTGCTTTAACTGTTTTAACTTACTTAGAACATTTGGGATTCTAATGGTATCACGCATCCTCAGATCAAGTGTTTCCAAATTTTGCAGGTTACCTATTGAAGAAGACAGCTCTTCCAGCCTACACTCAGCTAAAGACAGATAATTCAGGTAGACTAGCTCAGATATTTGTCTTACATTTTGTGTAGAAACTACTAATCTCCTCATTGTCAACACTCGGAGCAGCTTGAATTTCTCGAGACTAAAAGTAGCATTCGACAACACTCTAGCGGTATCTTTGCTACGATCATACCAAATAGAAATGGATCGAACACGTGAAATCACATGGTGATCATAGGATCCTAATATTGACACGTTCAAACCATTAGGAAAAAGTGATTCATAATCCCTTTCATGATTGGAACGAATACACAATCTGCGTGTTATACTTCCTTTCGATACATCTTCAACATAATCATGTGGCAAGTAAATAACACTGATAAAATTTTCCTCCTTAACTTTAGACAAACATAAGTCTCGAATAAGATCATGAACATGACATGTTCTGTACTTTGACCAGGATGCTCCATCATTTTCACTTGCTTCAACTTGAACAAGACTTCTATTCGCTAATTCATCTAGATAGCGTTCAGCTACATCCAACATCATCTCGTTTTCTGCTTTATCTTCCGCTGAAATGAGACCTTCTGCCACCCAAAACATGTACAGATCTTCGGTCCTAATTTCTTCATCCTCCTTGTGATTGGCAAAACAAAGAAAACAGTGCCTCAAACGAGGAGGTAAACTATCGTAGCTCAACCCTAAAACTTGTGTCACCGTATTATATTCATTGTCATTAGCTATACCTTCACCTTTGTCCAAGTAAAAAGAAATATCTCCGAGTACTTTCTTCCACTCACTCAACAATTTGCCTTTAAGCATTCCTCCTAGTGATGAAATAGCTAGCGGTAAACCTTTGCATCTTTTAACCATGTTCCTTCCTATCCTTTCCATCTCAGAGGCCTGCCTGTTTTCTGCAAATCACATTCAATTAATACTTAATATGTATGCATCATGTAGTATGACTAAATAAAGCCAAGCTCTTTTGTAAACTAACCTGGAATGTAATTTATTTTCGCTTTCTTAGCTAGAAGTTGCCATCCCTCCTCTTCCGTCAAACCCTCAATTTTATAAACTGAACCGATATTGGCCACCTTTACATTACGGGTTGTGAGCAATATTTTGCTGCCACTTGTATTTCCAACTGGAAATGCAGATCTGATGCTTCTCCAAGAATTAATTGTCCATATATCATCAATGACTATTAAGCATTTTTTTTCTTGTTGAAGATTGTAGAGTTCTTTGACCAGTTTGGAATCGTCCATCATTGAAACTTCTTCCTTCCTTTCAGCAGGTACAAGTTCTCTGAGAACTCCCATGAGAACCTTTTCCCTCTCAAATTGTTGAGTAATACATACCCAAGCAAAAGCTTTAAAACAAGATCTCACTTGAGCATGATTATAAAGTTTTTTAGCTAGGGTAGTTTTACCTAGACCACCCATTCCGCAAATAGAGATAACTTCATAACCCTTGTCTTCCTTCTTCAAATGACTGATAAGTTGCCCTATTTCCTTTTGCATGCCAACAAAATCCTTTTCGACATCGTGAGAATAAAAATTCCTCCGGCTTTTCAAGTTGACTAGTGAAATTGAGGTTTCTCCTTCTGCTAGACCTTCTGTAATACCATATGTTGGGAGCCTTTCTGTGAGATTAGCAAGCTCAGATTTTATGCCATTAATATCAGTATCAATCTTGTGACGGCTTAATGCTTCACTCAACATGCAACAACATCTTCTCAACATCATTTTGAAGCCTATTTTTTGCTTCCTAGTTGAAAGACTTGGCACTTCAAGAGCAAAAATCTCAATAACATCTTGTACTCTAAAAGCAAGTTCTCTTATTTCTGCCACCCATTTTTTCACTCTTTTATCCAGAATTTGCTTCTTATCAGCTTCTTCTAGGAAACAGTGCATCCGTTCGAGCTCACGTTGGATCTCCATAATTTGGTCCCTCACTTCATACAAAAGTCTGGCTTCGGAGATTAACAACTCTCCGAGTCTTTTTACAGCAAAAGAAACTAGTACCTCAACCATATCTACAAGAAAACAAATTTGTTTTTGACCAAAAAAGAGAGAAAAGATATGAACAACGCTTTTGACCAATTCAATCAATAACAAAACTGAAGATTAAAGTGTTTTCGGGGTAACAAATGAGTGGTCTGCATTTTAAAAGTTTTTTTAGGGGAAGGGTGGACCAGGTGTATTAAGCCGAAAATAATTGAAAAATAATGTGCCCTCGATGTTAGTATAAAAGTCGGTAATCGAAACAAAAATACTCTCTCCGTTAGTGTCAAATGTTTACATATGGTTGGGGCACAGAATTTAAGAAAAATGATAAAATAATGGAGGAAAATTAAAAAAGTTAGTAAAGTACTGAGACCGATTAACATTATATGTATAAAGTGGATATAGTGGAGATAAGTAGTTGATGTAGTTATTTTAAAAATTATAAAAAATTTACTATTTCTAGAAAATTTTGAAATGTAAACAATTGGAAGTTATATCCCAAAAAGGAAAGTGTAAACAAATGGGAGGGACAAAGGGAGTACCTATTTAGGATTAATCGGAGAACTAATTAATAGGTTGAACTAAAATTGGATGCATTTTAATATTTTAATTATATTTAATTTAATACCTTTATTTTATTAGTAATTTATAAATTAATATATATTTATTATATCATAAAATTTATAGTTATTTTAATTTAATTTAAATTTTATTTTAAATCCATTTGAAATATATCGAAGAATATGTAAGGATTAATCAAATTTCAAAAATGAGATCGATTATCCATCTTGTAGAGAATTAGCCGATAAATTGAGAAGTTTTAGAACCATGCGTGTGATGAAAAAAAATAAGAGGATAAATTTAAAAATTTGGAGTAAATTTAAAAAATTATGTGTGATAATCCCAATTCACCCCGGGGTCCTCTCTTTATCGGCCCGGACTCAAGCTCCGTTTGGACAGGAATGACGGCGGCGAGATGTGTAGTTGTAGGGTGGGAGCCTACAAAACAAAACCGGAGGGGGGTAGCGTCCTCGCGGCACCTCCGGCGTGAGAATGAGAAAGGGTTTTGAAGGAGAAAGGGGTCAAAAAGGAATTATACAAGTATGATATGGTGTGTGTATATATGAGAGATGAAGTAACCTGTAGCCTTCCTTTTATTCTGCCTTTTATAGGCCTCCCACTAGGGTTTAGGGGTTTGTACCTTTTGATCTGGACCGTAGGTGTGCCTTTTGGACTGTAGGAAGTGTGGACGCTCAGGATGAGCCGGTGTACTATGGAGTCCGGACCGTAGGAATGTTCTAGATCCGGGGTACCTGAACGGTGGTGATGTTTCCACGCGTCCTGGGCTCTCCAAGGTTAATGCTGGGTGCTTCCTGGACTCTTCTTATTGGGCCCTGGACTTCTGTTGTCGGGTCTGCACTAATATAGGATATCATTTGCCCCCCTCCCTTATGCGGGTTTACCCGGATGGGGAAGTAGATTAGTTATTATTGTGCCGCGACGCCTTAGGAAAAAATTTGGAGATTTATTCGATTTGTTGCCCCTAACCCCGGGGTCTAATGGGAATTAGACTCCGGGGTTGACTTGGTTAGTCATATGATTTGAGTTCAAGGTGGGATTCCTTGGAGTACTTAGAAAATTTTTGGGGTTAATTTGATTTGTTGCCCCCTAACCCCGGGGTCTAATGGGAACTAGACTCTGGGGTTGACTTGGTTAACCATATGATTTGAGTCCAATGTGGGATTCCCTGGAGTACTTAGAAAATTTTGGGGGTTAATTTGATTTGTTGCCCCCTAATCCCGAGGTCTAATGGGAACTAGACTCCGGGGTTGACTTGGTTAGTCATATGATTTGAAATTTGGATTTTGGATAAGATTTGGTGGATAAGGGCAATCTGATATTTGATTTAACCGGACTCTGAAAAGCTGATGCTGAAAATTCGGAGTGTCAGGAGATTGTTGGGATTCGAGCTGGGGTCAAAGATACGTGCATTTATGTATGTATCTTTTGAGTTTACAAATTTTTAATCCCCCCCCCCCTTTTTCTCCTGAAAAGTTGTGCCGTGACATGATTGCAGTAGTGGTAATAACTGCTGCGGTTAATAAATCGACACCAATCAGGGGGTGCCACGTGGCCCTGACGGTTCCCTTAATCACAAAACCCTTCATCTCTTCACTTTTCCTCTATAAATACCAGCCTTTCCCCTTCCATTTTTCTTTTACGCGACAAAGGACTTGAGAGAGAAACTGAGAAATCGAAGCTTTCGAAGGATCGTTTCTACGAGTTTGAAGCCCTCATTTTTCTCCTGCTCACTTGTAAGTTCCTCCTTCTTTGATCCTTCCATTTTTATGCCATGCATGCCACTGCTTTTGCTCGAGTTTTACTCCGTTACTGTGTAGTTTTTGTTTAAGTTTTGCAATTGTTTCGTTGTTTTAACCCTGAATCTACATAGTTGTGTGAGCTTTGTATGGCTTTGTGGTGATTTTGTGTTTGATTTGTGTAAGCAATATCGATTTTTCTAGTTTAGTATGCGAAAATGTGGGTTTTTTGGTAGTGTAAAAAGTTGTTGATCCTGGGGTATGTTCTTGATATGTGTTCTCAGTTGTATGTGTATGCATGTGTCGTAGATCTTGCTTTTTATTTATGAATAGTGTATAACTATTTCTGATTTTTTCTTGTTTTTGTGTTTGGGTTCGGGGATTGGCATTGACTCCGTGGTACGCTTATATGTAAATATATATATAGTATATGCCAGGTAGTCATTTTAAGAATACTGCTAACCTTAGAATCCGGTATCCCGAGCGACCCAGTGGTTTAAGTGAACTGTTTTCAGCCTACCCTTCATCTTCCTCTTTCAGTAGTAGCTCTGTAGAAATGCCTCCCCGAGTTGAACAGCCTCAGCACGTTCTGGCTCAGACTTTAGTCCTAGGCCCGGGGGGCACCTTGTCCCATCCGGATGGGTCTTGGGAGGACGTAGACCAACATTTTGTCCAATGCCGAGTAAACCCTAAGCCCTTGGGCTTTTATTATAGAGATTTGTCTGAGGCGTACGGGGGCCCGGAAGGGTTAGACGGCAGAGAGCCATATAATCAGACTGACATGGATAGAAAGTTTTTTACCGCCCCGGGGACCAGATACGAGTGTGGGGCGGTTCATAAGGAAATTCAAGATAGGTACACAGACGCCGAGGTGGATAGTGCCCTTTGGCTTTTCATTAACCTTGAGGACAAATAAGAGTGGAGATGGCCCGAGGAACATGAGAAGGTGTACCACAGACCGGCGGGGGGTTATGTAGATATACCTTTAGAACATCTCCGGGCATGCGCCTCGGATTACACCAATTCACAAAGTCTTTGTGTCGAGATATGTACGGGATTCCCTTCACCCAACTAGCCCCGAATTCGGTGAAGTGGATAAGTTGGTTTTTAGCCTGTTGCCATGCTAGAAACTATTTTCCCACCTTCAAACTTTTTCACCACATTTTTAAAATCAAGAGATCCACATCCCGACCAATATATGAGTTTTTGTTTCGGATTGAGGATTGCGGGTATCCTTCCGATAAGATGGTACTCCCTGTTAGCATGCTGACATCACTTAAGGGGTGGCACCGGGAGTTTATTTTCGTTCAAGGTGGGGATCTGGAGTTCATGCCGCTCCATAAGCTCGAAATTAAAATAGATAAATTTCCGGTCCAGCGACTCGGGAAAGCAGCTCTCGCGATGGTTTATGCCTTCTGTGAGGCACTCGGGACGCAATGGACCCGGGATACCTTTAATAACAACGAAAATATGCATGCTGCCGGCTGTAAGTCTTTTGTCTTAGCTTTATTTTGTTGCTCTAACTTTTTATTGTTTGCTTGTATTCGGGGCTGACGTCTTTCTGTTTCGTTCTCAGGTATTCCGAAGCTCATCCCCTACCCTTCAAACATGTCTACACAACTCAAAGACTTAGCTGCCAAGTGCCGAAAGATTGAAGGCCTGACAAGTGTGGATGTTTGGAAGAAAAAGGTTGGTGAGGGCGAAGAGGCGGCCCGGAAGACGGCACCAACCAGGGCGGGGAGGTCCACTATTATTATCAATGAACCCCGGGTTGAGGATGTGCAGCAGAAGGAGGTGGAGAGGGCACAGGCTCCCCGGAAGAGGAATCGTGCTCCTGCCAAGTCCGGGGACCAGGAAGACGAGAGGTCAGAGAATCGAGCTTCAAAGAAAATTGCTACTGAACTTGCTCCGGACACCCCAGAAACCCTCAAGGCTCTGCTGACCAGCTTCACTCCGGAGACTCGCCGGAAAGAGCTCTTTGAAAACTATGTCGGCACTGCTGAAAGGAAGAGGTACCGGAAGAAACCCTTCATCAACCCTCCGACATATAGAAGGAGGGGGGCAACGTCCCCGCGGCACCTCCGGCGTGAGAATGAGAAAGGGTTTTGAAGGAGAAAAGGGTCAAAAAGGAATTATACAATTATGATATGGTGTGTGTATATATGTGTGTGTATATGAGAGATGAAGTAACCTGTAGCCTTCCTTTTGTTCTGCCTTTTATAGGTCTCCCACTAGGGTTTGGGGGTTTGTACCTTTTGATCTGGACCGTAGGTGTGCCTTTTGGACTGTAGGACGTGTGGACGCTCAAGATGAGCCGGTAAACTATGGAATCCGGACCGTAGGAATGTTCTGGATCCGGGGTACCTGGACGGTGGTGATGTTGCCACGCGTCCTGGGCTCTCCAGGGTTAATGCTGGGTGCTTCTTGGGCTCTTCTTATTGGACCCTGGGCTTCTGTTGTCAGGCCTGCACTAATATAGGCTATCAATGTGTAAAGTAAAAATGAATAATTATTATGATAAAGTAATTCTCTGAGTGAAGGATAGCTTTTTGGACATGTATAACACAATCATGGGTCATATATACCAGCCTTTTACGCGTTCTCAAGAAGGGTAATAAGTGATATGCATTTTTCCGGTGAGTATTATTTATAGTAATATCTAATACCCTCGTTTCACAAACACAAATTACTATATGTTATTTACTGTGGGTAACGAATTGTTAGTACAGGTGGTTAGAGCATCTCTAATGGTAAAATACAAAATGATTGGAGTTTGATATACACTCCAATGATATTATCTATATTATAATTATGTAAAGTTATATCCTGGGTTTTTCTGGTCGATCAAATATAGCTAACTAAAATGATTGTCTATAATTTTACTAAGAGGATACATGGTTGAACTGTAATTTTTTTACATATTATCTAAATATGTCACCTTGACACCTAAATGTCAACTAGATTATTTAAAATTTTGTAGTATTGGAGATGCTGTTACAGTGGGTCACGTAAAAATTATAATAAGCATATGATATTAGCTTAATAAAAGGGTATTATTGACCATTTATCCATGATGCGGTATTTTAGTAACAGAACTGTTAAAATGTGGTATAATTGTCATTTTTCTAATTCTCTAGATAATATACTAGTAATTTAAATCGATTTATATTTTTAATTTTTTCCTTCCATTTTTTGATTAATTTGTTTAGGGCGATTCTCATCAATTTTTTTTAATTTTATCTCGGTTTTAATTTTAATTCAATTTTTCGGCCGACCTAAATCGGTGGTATTGTTTTGGAAAGGAAGGAAACAATATAAAAAAGACGCTGCATTAATGAATGACATGCGACTTAGAACTCCTCAACTACTGTCCCCGATAATTAAAGTCAAACATGAATTATTGAATTTAAGAGCATGTCAGAACTATCTCCCTCTATTCCTAAAAATGTTTCTTATTTGTATTAGACACGTTTGCCGATGCACACTTTTAATTGTTAATATTTTTAATTTCGTAGTAGTATTAAATATAAAATTTTCACTGTGTTAAAGTATTCATAAATATGAATCCAACAAGATCACTAATGACTCTATTTGCTTTTATAAATTAGATGTAAATTAATAGTCAATCGCTTACTGTATAAAAAGTCAAAATAGGAAACGTATTAAGGGAGAGAGTGAGTACTACACAATTTTCAAACTCAACACTAAACTTTCTCATTCTTGAATTATAAGATATTAGGATTATTTTATTATTAAAATATAAAAATAAGGTTAAAAGTAATAAAATGGTGAAATACAAATGCAACAAATTTGTTTTTAGTAAAGGAGTACAATATTAAAATGGAAATATACAAAAATTCTTAAAAATTCAGTGTGACATCAAATTTGGAGTAATTTTTGGTATGACACCAAAATGGTGTAAATTTAAAATTGAGTTAAAAAGAAATTTAAAATTAAAATAATGTAAAAGTGTATTTTTAGAGTTGGGTCGCAGATAGGACGCGGTTTCTAGGGGTGGAAGAAGACTTGGTGGAAGAAGACTGGGCACTCCTGTACTTAGACAGGAGTAACTTTTACGGCAGAAAAATTCTAAAATAAATATTCTTGTTATTATGGTAGTTTAGAAATTCAGCCAGCACGGATTTTTTTTCAATAATATATAATATTTTAATTATAAATAAAATTGCAATTTTTAAGATGCGAAACTAGTTTATTCAAAAAAGTTATGTGATATATATGCACATATATTTCTAAAAAAAATCTAACTATTCAAATTAAATTGGTAATACAGGAGCAATAATTATCTAAAATTTGGATAAGATTATGTATAATATATAATAAAAATCTAACTTGACATTTTTATTTAGAGGTATTTGAATTTGAAAAAAAAAATATTACTAATTGAAATATATAGTATTATTAGTATACGAATCATATTAAATTTTACCTTAACTTTTTTTTATCATTAGACTCATTATACTGACCAAATCGAACTAATTATATTTAATTTTGTTTTTTAGCCGAATCAATAATAGTTATTATTTTGTTTTAACTCGAAATACATTACACAAACTAAATTCAACTCATTATACTTAATTTGATGTTAAATTTATTTTAACCTTGACCAATATTATAATTTTGTTTTAGTCAAGATTAATAGTGTATATTAATTTATCTTATTTCAAAGTCATTTCACCGACGAACTAATTATCTCTAGTTAAATTTTAAAAAAAGTATCATGAATAACACAGATACAAAAATAATTTATTATATCATATAAACCCAAGTACTGGAAAAACCTAAATATAATACCGATTATCAAATTTTTAATATTTCAGCGTGTAATGCACAAATGTTTTATTTTATTTAACAAATATTTATTAAATTTAAATAGTTATAAAAAATCAAATAAGGTTTAAATAAACAAAAAAAGTACCGAATTTTGTTTGATTTTATTTCCGCTCTATCTTGAGTTCCATAAATCATATTTTGACGATTTTTCAGCCCACATGAACTCACGAAAAAATGTTTAATTCAGTGATGGTTTAAAATTTTGTTCAAAAAATATTAGCCAGAATTTGAAGAAATGTTTTTACAAATTTTGCATTATTATTCTATTTAGTTTAGAGTATACCTACTTATTTTTTGATTTAAATCATTGAAAGGGTAAAATGTTCTATTCATTTTAGAATACGTACTTATCACTAGTTGGTTATAGAACATTTCTTTATTTTAGATTCAACAGCTATGATCAATTTGTTTAAAAATCTAATGATTCATATTCAAATTTGGTAGTACGTGAACCATAACTACCAAAAATTTGGATGAGATCCCCCTTATGCATATTATGTAACAAGAATATAATTAGCACTTTTAAAACTTATCATTAATTTTTTTTTTTAAAAACACAATTAAAAATATCACATAAATTAATTACTAATATCCTCAATTTGATTAATGTATTTCTTCGATCTTAACTCAAGCCAATTGGATAATGTAAATCTATCTATATATTTATATTATATTGTAATATACGAAATATTAGAAGTTTTTTGGTCGATACATGTTGAAATTACTTAATTATCCTTACTTAATTACTCATATTTTTTCTTAATTGTCCTTAATTGATAGTTTTGTTTCAGCCCCTTTTTTCCAGATAGTTCTGTTTTAACTTGATACTATTTAATTGACCAAATAAAATCAATTTAGTTATATTTAATTTTGAACTTTTAGCCTGACAGTATAATTTTATTTTCGTTGGATAAATAGTGTATATTATATAAACCATGCATAAGATATTAAAATGAATTAAAATTAATTAAAATGAAGTATGAAAAAAGAATTCAAACCCATGCATAAGATAGACAACACACCTTATTAAAATAAAAATAAAAATATAATGTAGACAATAATTACTGTTTAGAAATAATGTTAATGGATGAATTTAGGTGAAAATAAATTTACGAATATGGGTAACGGTAAGATGTTTGCTGGGTGTAGTTACTCTTGTGTCTGTTTGAAATGGGATTATAATTTAGATCATGTTTAGTATTGTGCTAAATTGGGGTTCTAAACATATTCCCCGTTTAATCAATTAACCTCCTGTAATCTTCTTAATTATGTTTGACCGATTCGATTTTTGAAATTCAAATTTATCTTTTTAAGTTTTGTTAAGGGAATATAGTGTAATAATTTATTATAACTGAAAAATTATGTTCATTTAAATAAGAATAGTTATCTAGTCAATCTAAGTATGTATCCTTCTCCGACATAGTTAGGGTTTTGAGAGTCTACCGTCAAAACTAGAGTTCTAGCCACCACTTCTCCATTCTTCAACTTTCATCCATCAATCGATCAAACCCCTTTCGCTCTTCCATCTCCTCTTTTATTTATCTATCATTTTTTTAATAAAATCAATATCTAATCTTTTTCGGGTGAGATTTTGTCGAGTACCTTATTATCAAGGTTGTTAGTCGTGCTCATCTTTTTGGGATGTTGGTGTTTTATGTTGTGATGTTTTTCTGTGTTTTGTTGTCGGTTTCGGTAGTCGCTCTGAGAAGGATTTATATGATATTTTTGGAAATCTGTAAGACTTGTGTCAGATCGAGGACATTGGTGGATATCGCAAAAACTCACCTTTCACAACAAAAAAATATTTATATTTTAGGGGCATTTGTTGCTCTAATATCAATTAATATAATTGATAGTTCCGAACATTGGACTGCAGATGGTGTTTATATGAAGGTCAATTGTGTTATCACTAGTTTCGGAATTGATATAGGTTGGATTACTCGATATATCATTGTAATACTTTTTAGATTAAAGAATTTGAATATTCAATATGTTAAACAATCTGAAAACAAAACAGCTATTTAATTAGCTCGATTTTTGTTTCACAATCAGGTTATAGTTGACAGTTCGGGGATTTGTCTCGGCTGGAGTTGAATGTTTTAATGAATTTTTCATTTTGTTTATCAAAAAAAAATAATAAGAATAGTTATAGAATTTTTGATATAGAAAAGTGTTTGTTGATAAATAAATAATCTAATCATAATATTTAGCAAAAAAAAATAATAATCTAATCATAATAATATATTAAATAATATGTTAATATTAAAACACTTCCTATCTTTATTGTCCGGTTTTTAGTGTAATTAATCCTGATTTCTGATCTCACTCCCTTTTATGCGTGTGCACAAATCGGTTGGACTCGGTTTTTACAAAAAAATCGTTATCAAACTGTATATGTCGGTTCAATTTGATTTCTACCTATTAACCGTAACCGAACAGTCTGCAACAACAGAACATTTTTTCGATTCGGTTAACCGTACGCCGGTTTCGGTCTTTTCTTTATTTTAAAAACTAAACTTCTAATCAAAATAATTATAAGAAAGATCTATTGTCATAATAATATTATACTAGTATAAAATCCGTGCGATTAACGGTTGTTTTTATCATTATACATTGTAAATTCTAATTTTAATATATTTTTTGCAGGATTCAAACCTTATATCTTTTAAAAAATACTAATTTTTTTTATAATTTTAATATGTAGCTGGCAGGATTCGAACCTTATAACTCTTAAATAATAATAATTTTTAAGAATAAATCTAACGGCTCGTGATCAACCACCAACAACCAAACTTTTAATGTTTCGTTTTTAATATAATAATATAGATAAAACTCATTAACTTCATAATCCTGAAATTAAGAAATGAGAAAATAAATTAATAACACAAAAATTTTCAGCCTAACAAACATGAATAAAGGAATAGGCAGGAGTCAGGATACATGAAGATAGCAAGTTGCAAGCGGCAGTGGTTTATTTTGACTAAGAGACCATGTACTGTCAATATTTTATAATGTATATTTACTAGTACTATTTTATATATAAATAATATTAATATATAAATAAATGAATATTATAACATTTCAGTTTTTCGGTCCGGTTTTTCGCGTGAAACCGAAACCGTAACCTAACCATTATATCAGTTCAGTCCGCTAACAGGTTTTTCGGTTATTGTCGGTTTCAATTTTTTCGGTTTGGTTTTTCGGTTTTCCGGCTTGGTTTCGATTTTTCGGTTTATTTTGCTCACCCCGCTCCCTTTCACCAGTGTATCCAATCTCTGACTTTGTGACTCTGAGCTTCTGTCTAGGCTTTGCGTTGTTTTTTAGGCCCCAAAACCCCTCTGATTTTAACATTTAAAGTTTATACATGAAACTGATATTTTACATTTTCAAATTTAGATGTCAAGACCGATCGTTTGGTCACAATTCAGGCCTTAAGAAGCTCTGTGAGAATGTATTCAGAGTTTGGTCTCTGTATATAATAGAATGCCGGGAGCTACATAATGTTTCTTTACGCTTTACTAAACGATCTGCTAATCGTGTTGCTCACCGTTTGGCTAGAGCCTCGTGGTTAAACGCTGGTTGTAGTCACTCAGTAGATACAACTCGGGATGACCTCGATTTGGTTAACTGAAGTTGCAAACTTTCATTCAAAAATTTTATTATTAAAGGAAATAAATAATTAAAGCAAACATTTAGCTGATTACAATTTTTTTAGTATTAGTGTAAGTTTGCATTTGACTTGAAAACACAATCATTTGTTCTGGTACTTTAGTTAGATTTGTTTTCCATTGTTGTTGGATAAGTGTACAAAGCAAGGAATAAAGACAAAAGAATAAAATGAATACAGTTAAAGTAAATTTATACTGCATGCTTTCCAACCGCTAGTTTAGTCAAATCATTTTTCTGCATTTGTAGTTGCATATTTCATGTGATATTTTGACATATATGTGTTCTGATCATCATCTTCAGTTTCTCTTCTTTACTTGCTAGCTAGCTAGCCTTGCAATTTATCGATCGCGAGGAGGAGAGTTGAGGTATGTTCTACAGCTCCACTTCTGATTGGTTGCAAATTCAATGTTTCTGTTAATGTTGTGCAGAAATCTTATGATTTAGTTTGGATCATATGTTTTTGAGCAAGTCTCTTTTACTGCTAATTAGAATTCAGGAGACTATTAAAAAGTATAAGATTTTGTTCGGGTCTATCACATTAAGGTTTTAGTGTGATTGGTTACTTTAAATGGTATCAGAGCTCAGTTTAGGATGAGACTCGGGTTCGAGTCCTCCCACCCCCATTCATTTAATTTAAATATTGTTTGTTGATATTGGTTGCATTTATCGTTGTCAATCGTAGTAAAAAGTATCGTACGATTGAGGGGGAGTGTTATAGAGTATAAGTTCATATTCGGGTCTTCCTCTAGTGTGATTGGTTACTTAACATCGACATACGAAAGTCATCAGGAAAGTTCAGTGTGAAATATGATCATGTGAGGTTTAAATGGCAGTTCTGTAGTTGCAGAGTGGATTAGTTATTAGTTCTGACTTGCCAGCTTCGTGTTTGGGGGTTGGGGTGATGCGCGAGCTTACAATGTAAAATATGATCAATTTCGTGTTTGTAAAAGAATTAAAGAGGAATTAAAAGAAGATTAAACGGAAGGAGACTTGAATAATGAAATTTGACATGTTTATATGAATTCTTGGTGTTATTATCATCCATAGGTGGTGGATCGAAAGCAAATAAAAACTTCTACATGATCGAATGGATAAGAAACTGCATATCGCGATATATACTACTGCAAGCCTGCCATGGATGACTGGAACTGCTGTTAACCCTCTGTTTCGTGCAGCATACCTTTCTAAAGATGAGAGATTGAATGTTACTTTGGTGATTCCTTGGCTGACTAAGAGAGATCAGGAGTACGTATATCCGAATAAGATCACATTTGACTTGCCCTCGGAGCAGGAGAGCTATGTACGAGGGTGGCTTGATGAAAGGATTGGGTTTAAATCTACTTTCCGAATATTGTTTTATCCTGGAAAGGTATTTCACAATACTAGCTAGTAGCAACTGTTTCTTGGAAATTGAATGAGCAAGCACCTGTTATCTTTTGATCCTAATTTATGTAAGCTACACTGTGTTTTTCTAATTAGTTTTCCAGAAAGATGAGGAGCATTTTTGGTGTCGGAGATATTACAGAAATCATCCCTGATGAAGAGGCAGAGATCGCTGTCCTTGAGGAACCGGAGCACTTAACATGGTATCATCATGGAAGGGGATGGAAAGCGAAGTTCTCTCTTGTTGTAGGAGTTGTTCACACAAACTATGTGGAGTATGTCAAACGAGAAAAGAATGGATGGATACAAGCATTCCTTGTTAAAAAAATGAATAGCTGGGTTGTTAATATCTACTGCCACAAGGTAAGTTTGGTTATTTTGAGCTAAACAAGTTATAGTTAACTGAGTTTCAGATTAAAGAATGGTCTAAGAGGCAGTCCTCTGCTAGCCTGAACTCTGATATCATGTCAAGGAACCAGTTACTCTAAAACCTCATTGCCTCAAGGTGTTAGAGAATGACCCTTTCCAGGATCTTATATTCTAACAATGAGTTGTTAATATGAAGATTGAAATTGGTTTATTAACAAAGCGAGGCTTGGTTCTCTTATCTAATTAGTTTTAGCTCGTGAAAATGGCAGGTCATACGTTTATCTGCAGCCACCCAAAAATTTGCAAGATCTGTTATCTGCAATGTTCATGGAGTAAATCCAAAGTTCCTTGAGATTGGCAGGAGAAAGAAAGAGCAACAAGAACAACTTGGAAACAAGGCTTTCACGAAAGGCGCTTACTACATTGGGAAGATGGTATGGAACAAGGGTTACAAAGAGCTACTTAAACTTCTTCGTTCTCATCAGAAGGAGCTCAAAGAACTTGAAATTGATTTATATGGTAGTGGTGAGGATTCTGATAAGGTCCGGGAAGCTTTCCAAAAGCTGGATATAAAGGTTCAAGTACATCCTGGGAGAGATCATGCTGATCCTGTATTTCATGAGTAAGATTTTCACCCATCTTATGTTTTTACTATTAAAAGTTTGGCTTAATGACCTTTTAAACCTCAAACTTTGCACCAATATACCCATCAGCCCCCTTTAGTTCATTACCGTACCTTTTTGCCCCTCAGGTATTGAACACGTAATCTTTTACCCTTGGACCGGCCGGTTTTCACCCGGTTTTTTGCCCACCACCTAGTGCTGACACTAAGAAGGTCATGTGGAATTTATGTTCTTAGCCAATATTTAGGGTCATGATTGGATAATACTGTACTCACTAGCAAGCTTAGCTGGACATCGGAATACATCTACCAGCATAAAAATTTGGTGTCATTACACTTTGATCATTTGCGTTAACTTGTTATTGCTTTGTCAAATGTCAATCTCAAGAGAGATAAGGTCTTCATTTTTTTTTTCATTTAACAAGTGTAGGCATCAGTCTTGACTTCTGAGTTTCATCAATAGCTCTTCATACTGTTATCCTCTTCGCATTACAGCTATAAAGTTTTTCTTAATCCAAGCACGACGGATGTGGTTTGTACAACAACAGCAGAAGCACTGGCTATGGGCAAATTAGTTGTATGCGCCAACCATCCCTCAAATGAATTTTTCAAGCGATTCCCAAATTGCCAAATGTACGAGGACGAGATTGGATTTGTAGACGCCACACGCAAGTCACTAGCTGAGGAGCCAACACCGCTACATGATGCAGAGAGGCACAGACTGTCATGGGAGGCTGCTACAGAGCGATTTCTAAGAGCTGCAGAGCTGGACACTGCACTTACAAACAAATCACCTGAGCCTCAGAAGCTTTTTATGTCTACATCCGTTTCGGTTTCTAGGAATTTTGGCAATGTGTCTGCATTAATGCATTACATGGGAACTGGACTTGTAATTTCACAGCCAGATGAAGAACAACGCAAAGAGCTTGGCTTGGCAAAACCTTCCAAGCAAAAGGTATACTCTTTTAAGAGAACAACATTCTCAACACTGGCTATATGATTATTGCTACTTTGGCATATCTTATAAGTAACTTGTTGTGAAAGAGTATAAGATCATTTTCGGGCCTTCCCCTACTACCTTAAGGTTTTAGTGCGACTGATTACTCAACATGGAATCAGAGCGCAGTTTAGGGAGGGACTCGGGTACGAGTTTTCCCACCCCCATTTAATTAATTTAAATATTGTTTATTGATATTTGTATTGGTATGGTTGCATTTGTTGTTGTCAATCGTAGCGAAAAGTATCGTACAATTGAGAGGAGTCTTAAAGAGTATAAAATCATGTTCGGGCCTTCCTCTAATATCTTTTTAGTGTGACCGGTTACTTAGCACTTATAAGTTCGTGTCATTTACTTATCCAAATAATGCAGATTCACTGATGATGAATACATTGTAGTATTACTGTGTTACTGAACACTTATAAGTTCGTGTCATTTACTGATACAAATAATGCAGATTCACTGATGATGAATACATTGTACTATGCATGATGCAGGAAATTTCCTTCTTTGCTTGCTGTGGCTTCTGTGGTTTTGGTGGTGCATGGAAGAGAAAAGATGGATGCTAAATGTTTGGAACATGTTAAAAGCTTTGTTAATTAGTATTTCATATTCTCTCAGTGATGCACCATAACTGGTTTTTTATTTTGTTTAAGTTGTTAAATATTCGAACTACTGGCTCTGTTATAGAAATCGGCCGATTTTTCAAAAATCACCGATAAATCGCTCAAAAATCGGTCAAAAAATATTTGTCCGATTTGACCAATTTCCGATAAATCGCCGATAAATTATCCAATTTTTTAAAAATCACCCGATAAATCGCAAATCGCTGCCTCAACCGAATAGGTCCGATTTCCGAAATCTGTAACACTGACTATTGAATTTGAAAAAAGAAAAAAAAAAGAGAAACTGATAAATCGGAAATTTAATTTGTTTTTTTGATAGTTAATAACTCCAAATTATATACATGTATCTAGAAATGTAACTTTTTTAGTAGTCTAATTTTAGAGAATTGTGTATGTCTTGGAGCATCTCTCTTATTCTTATTCTCCACCTAGAGTTTCCACTCACAATTCACAAATATGCCATTTTTTTTATTTTTGATTTTCATTTTTGTCTTATTTCATCTATAGGGTCTCCGCCTATCGACTTTCCCCTCACAAAAATATTAACTTTCAATTGTAAAATATTGGTGCTAAACACATTTTTTGTCGTCCATAATTTAGAGAATTATTATTATATTATTTTTAGAAAACAATGTTAAGGGCTTGTTCCAAGTTCTTATAATGGGTTAATTATCAAATATGTCACTGCATCCAAATGTATTAAGTGAGTTAATGTTTACAAAACTGATTCAATATAAATTTTGTATCAAAAATATCATTTCATCCTTAATCGAAATTCTTAAAAATATTATATATTGAGTTTTGAACATTTTTTATGAATGATATTATATCCAAATGAAAAGTTCTGAGTTCTAGTATTTTAGATAATATTGTTAGATTTTTAAAATTTTATCAACTATTTATTTTTAAATTTTTGATTATTTTAGTTGATTTAAATAAAAATTAAATAGTAGATAAATTTTTAAAAATCTAAAAATATTATCTAAAATACTAGAACTCATAATCATTCATTTCAATGTAATTTCATTCATAAAAAATGTGTGAAACTCAATATATAATAATTTTAAGAATTTCGACAAACCACTGATATTTTTTATACAAGTTTTCTCATTTGAGTCACATACATCACATCCGGACGTAGTAAGTAAGTGATCTATTTGATAATTAACCCTTCTTATAATGATAAGAAGTAAGTAATTGAGAGATAAAGTACTTCATCCCAAAAATTGGATAAAAGTTTGGAGGTAAAATCTGCAAAATTTACATTCATGATCATTTAATTTCGATCCTTTTAAAAACTCGGGAGTAAGGTGTAAAGGATGTGATTGGAGATACTAACACTGAATACAAGTCAGTGTCGAGGCACAGAAACACGTTTGTAACACGGATACAATATAAGATACTGCAAATCTGCAATATAATGTGTGTGCGTGTGTTTATGTATCCAAGTCCTATATATAGGACTTCACTCTTCACATTTGCATCACAAATTTATACAGATAACCAAGTACTATTGTGCAATCGTTTGTAGAAATGGGTCCGCGTTTGTCGGCTCGGAAGGACAAAAAACCAGCTGATAATCAAGAAAAGACCACCAGAGAGAAAGAAGAAGCTAAAAACCGCAAAGTGTTAGAGAAAGAAGCCGCTTCCAAGGCTAAGGCTAAGGCTAAAAACACAAGAAAGGAGAAGAGCGAAAGGACAAGTATTAACATCTTACTTCAACGTGTTGTAACATGTTCATCTTGATATTAGAATCTCTCGAATAATACTGTGTGAATGCTTGTAATAATATGTGTGTAATCATATCGTTTGAAGCTTCTTATTTGCTGAATCTTTACAATTATACATGGTTTTTTTTAACAATTCCTCAATTTTATTTACTTTCTGACAGATAACTTGTAACAAAATATTTAACTAGTAACGTGTGGAAATACCGCCAACGAAGTGTTGCCGTAGAACTCTTGTACTCCCTTGCGGGAGATCAGGAGTTCGATCTCTGGTGTGTGCGTGTGTAATCAATTAGCAAAAAAACAACATAAACAGGCACTTTGTCCGGGCAATTTACATTACAACTTCTGGGATTAAACTGTCGGATACAGTTACTATCTATGATTCGTGCAGCTTCTGCAATTAGACTGTCAGATGCAGTTACTATCTATGATTTGTGTTGCACCTATACATTGACAAATCAGAAAATTCGGATACTTAGACTGTCAGATGCAGTTACTATCTATGATTCGCTATGATTCGTGCAGCTTCTGGGGTTAGACTGTCAGATGCAGTTACTATCTATGATTCGTGTTGCACCTATACTTTGACAGCTCAGAAAATTCTGATACTTAAATTAAATTTGCTATGCAACAATGTTAGTTGTAAAATGCAACTTAGAGCCCACCTTTATCCTTGGCGGTTGCCGATTTCACCGGTGGTTCCGTCGGCAGTGGCTGGCGGTGTTACTTTGTTTCCATAATTAAAAAAATAAAACAAAACAAACCCTACCTCAGTTTCTTACTTTTACCTCTTTTTCATTTTTTTTAAAGATCAGTAGCATATAAAAAGAGATTTAGGGAGAAAGATGTTTGGCTATGTACATGGATATTGAATGTCTTACTTGATAATTCTCGAGTAGGGACGTTATCGTGCAAGATATCCGGGAGTAGTCAACCTCTCGAGTTTTGTTAGAGTGATAAAGTGGTGATTAAAATGGGCACAACAATCACTACAGCCGATTTGAAGGAGATTTTGGAGGGCATGGCCAAGATGTTGGCATCTAAAGAAGAGGGAACATCTTTCCAAGAGGCCAGCGCGAGAACTGTGAGTATGCAATCACAGAGGTTAGAACTATTTCTGATAGAGCACAAGCTTGAAGGTGTAAAGAATTACTTGAGTTGGTCTCGAAGGGTGAAGCTGATATTGTAGGTAGGGATGGAAAAATAATCTGATTCGACGGATACCCGATCCGAAACCCGAAATTTTGGATTTACCGAACCCGATTTTTTGGATTTGGATATGGATATGGATTTAATTTTTAAACCCGAAAATATTTGGATTTGGATATTAGTATACCGATCCGAAACCCGATCCGAAATCCGAAACTCTATCCGAACCCGATCCGAACCCAAAACCCGAAAAAACCCGAATTATTATTATATATATATATTATATATATATATATTAATTATAGATATTAATTATATATATAATATTAGAATTTTATATATTACACATTATAATATATGTATATATATTTTAATAATATACATTATACATATTATTATATAATTTTTAGAACATATATTTTTATATTTATGTCAAAAATTAACTAACTATAAAGTTTGATTAAATATAATTATTCAATCATTTAAATGAGTGATAAGGTTTATAAGGTTAAGAAAACATCTTTTAGTAATAAATCTAAAAAACTGGGTATCAATTGAGTTGATTTTTGAAATATTAGCTATATATATAATAACACAATTAATGATATGGTGTAGGGGTTGAAGATGACACATTAAAACTCTTTCTCTACAAGTCGCGTGTTCGATCTCAAGCACATGCAATATCAATAATTATACAAATTTTCAGATTTCGGGTTCGGATTCGGGTTTCGGGTTTCGGGTTTCGGGTATGAATATCCAATTCAAAAAAAATCGGGTTTTCGGTATACCCGAATCCGATCCGAAATTCGATGGATTGGGTTCGGATATTCATTTTCGGGTATTTTTCGGGTTCGGGTCGGGTTCGGGTCGGGTTCGGGTATGGATAAAATTTTCGGGTTTGGATATGGATTCTGCAATACCCGACCCGATCGTCATCCCTAATTGGAGGCTAAAGACTTAGAACACTATATTGAAGAAACTTGTAAGGAGCCAACAGATAAAACTAGTGTAGCGTGAAAGACATGGAAGACCAGTAATTCTTTAATGGTTGCCTAGATGACAGGTTCTCTTAATCTGACAATTGCTGGTATGGTTGAAGGGATACGAAGTGTTGTTGAAATCTAAAAAATTTTATCTAAACAATTTTCAGGAACCGGGAATATGATGATTGTGATGGATATTCAGGATAGAATAGATGCAATGAAGCAGGGAGAAAAAAGTATTGCAGAATATAGCACCGAGTTAAAGCGATTCTGGTTTGAACTAGACTATTATGACCCGTTGACAATTACTGATAGTGCTAGTATAGCTAATACATGGGTGGAAAGGAGGCGTGTGATTCAACTCATGAAAGGTTTGAATTCAGAATTTGAGACTAGAAGAGCTATGATTTGCCATCAGTCCCCTCTTCCTCGTATGGAGGAAGTCATAGCGGCTTTAAGTCAGGAGGAGTCTAGGATGAAGGTGATGACCTCGAGTGGAAATTTATCAGTTCTGGTCTGTTCTGCACTGTTGGCACCTATCACTAATGATAGAGAATGCTATATTTGTAGGAAAACAGGGCATATTAGTTGGAATTGCCCTTTGTCACATGATAATGGACGAGGTGAAGGTAATCGCAGTAGCCGAGGAACCTTCAGAGGACGTACTCGTGGTCGAGGACGTGGGCGTTTTGCTGGCCGAGCTAACTTAGTTGTCGCAGAAAAGAGTGATATTGGAGAATCAACAAAAAATTCTGAATTGGAAGAACTTCGGGCATATAAGCAGAGGATGGAGAGTTTCAACACTCAAGGTTCAACTTATTCTTTTCTTGGTAATGTAGCATGCTCATGCTGGCTCGGGTATTCCATCACGAGCACTGGCATCATTTAAACCATCTTCTTTGGATTGGATAATAGATTCAGGTGCATCTAAGAATGTTACAAGATCATCTAGTGGGTTTGATACATATTTCAAATATCCACCATCACATAAAGAGACTATCCAAACAGAAGACGGAAGTTTGCAACCTATAGAAGGAATTGGTTCTATCAAATGCTCACCATCCCTTGCACTTGAATCTGTTTTACATGTTCCCTCATTCTCAGTTAATTTACTTTGAGTCAGTTCCATCATTGATCAATTATATTGTCAAGTAATATTTGATCGGAATTCATGTTCTTTCCAGGAGAGGGACACGAAGAGGACGCTTGGGACTGGCATCAGGCGTGATGGACTGTGGTTTATGAATAAGGAAAGTGATGGTGTTGCTCTTACCGTTACAACTACTGAGGAAGTTAAAGCTACAGTGATGTTAGAGCATTTTCGTCTCGACCACGTGCCTTTTGAAAGCCCTAGGAGATTAAGACCTGAATTATTGAATAAAGTAGGTAGTAATAAAGTTATTTGTGATGCTTGTAAGTTTGGAAAACATACACGAATGAGTTATAGCCGTTCAGGATTGAGAAGTGTAAAAACTTTTTATTTAATATATTCTGATGTTGGGGGACCTTGTCCAGTTACTTCCATTAGCGGTTTTAAGTGGTTTGTTACTTTTATTGATTGTTATACTCGAATTACATGGGTTTATTTAATGAAGAATAAATTTAAAGTTATTGCCTGCTTCCAGAATTTTTTAGCTTATGTTATTAAACAGTTTAATGCAAAAGTTTGTGTTCTTAGGACGGATAACGACACCGAATATCTGAATAAGGAATTTGCATCATATTTATCTGCTCAAGGGATTGTGCATCAAACTACATGTCCGGATACACTAGCACAAAATGGTGCAGCTGAGCGAAAAAATTGTCATTTATTGGAGGTGGCCAGGTCACTAATATTTACAACAAATGTTCCAAAAATTTTATGGAGCGAGGCTGTGTTGACTGCAGCTTATCTTATTAACAGGATGCCTTCACAAGTACTAGGCTTCAAATATCCTTGTGAGTTGTTGATGGGAGAAAATGTGTATGCAATTCCCTCTAAGGTGTTTGGATGTGTTTGCTTTGTGCGGGACCATCGGCCATCAGTAAGCAAGCTTGATCTTCGAGCACTAAAGTGTATCTTCGTGGGATATTCAGGTACCCAGAAAGGTTATCGATGTTGGTGTCCATCCGAGAAGCGAGTATTTGTAAATATGGATGTCACATTTAGGGAGCAAGAACCATTTTATGGAGAGAAGACACAACCTTTTGCACAGCTAAAAGATTCTCCTGTTATTAGCAATATCAGTAGAAAGGAGGAGAACTCTCTTGAAAGTGTTGGAGATGGAATGATGCAAGATTCAAATGAAGTTATTGTCGGAATAATACCATGTCCAATGGAAGAAGTAAATGTGCTAGGAGGAGAAGGAGAGAAGGTTCTAGGAGGAGGAAAAAAGAAGGTTGTTGATATAAACTTGAAAGAGTATAGCAGAAGACAAAAAACAGGAGTACATGGAGAGATAGGAGAAATATTACAATCCACACCACAAGTCGAAGATGACACGAGAGAAAGAGAACTACCACAGTCCAGGAAACATGATGTCCCAAATGTCTCGGATGGTCCCTCTCGAAGTCCTTTAGCGTTGTCTCCTGGAACAAATGGTAATGAATCTACTATTATTAATGAATCTCTTCCTATTGTTGTTCATAGAGAGCCAAGAGCTACCGCTGGAAAACCTCCGGTTAGGTATGGCTTTGAGCATGATATATCTAATTATGTATCATATACATCCATCACACCTGCATATAAAACATTTATTGCATCATTACAATCAGTGTCTATACCAAGAAATTGGCAGGAAGCAAAGCAGGATCCAAAATGGCTTGGAGCAATGCATGAGGAGCTTAGTGCATTGGAAAAAAATAAAACTTGAGAGCTTGTTCGTCGTCCAAAAGGAAAAACTGTAGTTGGATGCAAGTGGATTTTTTCTGTCAAGCAAACCCCCGAAGGTAAAGTGGAACGGTATAAGGTAAGGTTGGTCGCGAAAGGTTATAGTCAAATATATGGAATAGACTATGACTAAACATTTGCAACGGTAGCTAAGATGAGCTCTGTGAGATTTTTAATTTCATGTGCTGCAAATTTTGGGTGGCCCTTGTATCAACTAGATGTTAAGAATGCTTTTTTACATGGAGACTTGCAAGAAGAAGTCTATTTGGAGATTCCACCCAGCTTTGGCACTGTGAAGACGATTGGAATGGTATGCAGGTTGAAGAAAACTCTGTATGGGCTTAAACAATCACCAAGGGAATGGTTTGATAAATTTCGGCATGTTTTCCTTAAAATGGGATATAAGGAGTGCAATGGTGATCACACTATCTTCTACAGGCATACAAAGGGTCGGGTTACTATTTTAGTCGTCTATGTTGATGATATTATTATCACGGGGATGATACAGAAGAAATTGTGCTACTAAAAAAATGACTCAGCATGGAGTTTGAAGTTAAAGATTTGGGTCTCTTGAAATATTTTCTTGGTATTGAGGTTGCTCGATCTGGTAAGGGGATTGTACTTTCTCAAATGAAGTATGTACTTGATTTGCTTTCGAAAACATGGATGTTGGGTTGTCGAATAGCCCCAACACCAATCGAACAAAACCATAAATTGTGTAGTGAGTCAGGGGATCCTGTTGATAAAAAGCGTTACCAAAGGCTAGTTGGACCATGTATCGTTTGCCTACCAGATACAGCAAACCCAGCCAGTTGCTCAAGTTGCACTCTTTCGGGGGAATATATCCCAATTATAAAGAAGAAGTTTGCTAGTAAATTTATTCTTCCAATTACGATTAGGAACCTCTCTTGTGCCACTCTTTTGTGTAAGATACCCATTACCCATAATGGGTTGCAGTTGCAGACTTGTAGATATATTCCTCTTGTGGAGTCAAAGTTACTGGAAATACACACCACACATAATGCTTTGTAAATCGAACATATTGAATAAAGCAATCACTATATTCTGGCTTTGATACTCTAATCTTGTATTTATTGAAGCTTCTGTCGGTTGTTAAAGAATCAAACTGACAGCTGCAATCTAGAATAATATAGTTGAGCTTTAATAGCATAGCATCTCCAACGGGGGGTGGCAATCAAAGGTGCCAAAATTTCCGAATCATTAAAAATATTACTCCCTCTGTCCCAAAATACAATCTTAATTTTACGTTGGTCCCGTGTCATCAAGTTTTTACTGCACAGTTTGAATTTGATTTAAGTGGCATTCGGCTTCGTCTTCTGGCAGGTTACATTGTTTTGTTTCTTCTGAAAGACTGCTAGAACTGGTACTCACACAATCCTTCTTGTGTTCTTTGTTGTTAAAATTACACAATTCCAACACAAGTGTGCTGTGAAAGTATTAGAAACAGCAAACTATTAATTATCATCTTTTATAAGCTTATTTATATGGCGCTTACGTCTTATAATTGCTTTTCTATTCAAATGTTTCCAGTTTCCGGGACATATTAATCCATATTATTTTGTTTATTGGTATATAACCAATAAAAATTAAAAATAAAGCTCGAGTACAAGATCCTGCGCATAACTGAACATTTCTGAAGTTGTAATAGCAAATTCGGTTTAGGTAATGATCAAGTATTAGACATTCAGCCCACAAGGGTTGGCTTAGTTGATTAAAGAGGGAATACTTATCCTTTTGGTCACGGGTTCGAATCCCACGGGTGGGGAATTTATGATTATGCCTAGCGGCTCGGGTTCCCTACGATTACAAAAAAGTATTAGACATTCAGATTACTGAAATTGTTTCTATTTGTCCTATCTTTCTTCTCTAACGAAAATTTATTCCTAATATTGTAGAAATGGCCGGGGAGGTGGTCTCTTTTGCTGCGAAAAGACTTGAAGAATTGTTAGTCTCTGAAGCCATACTTTTATATGAAGTGAAGGACAAAATTATGGAGATTCAACGTGAGTTGAAACGAATGGATTGTTTTCTCGAAGAGGCTGAAAAGAAACAAAATCCAGATAAAAGAGTACAAAATTGGGTGGCAGAATTCAGAGAGCTTGCTTTTAAAGCTGAAGATGTTATTGAAAATTATGCACTGGAAGTTGAAGCCAAGACACAAAAATCAGGCCTGAAGAATAAGTTGCTAAGATGTGCTTGCATCCTGAGAGAAGCACTAAGCCGTCACAACATTGCTACAGACATTAATGATTTAAAAGCTGAGATCACAAATCTCAGTGCAAGTCTACCATCATATGGTATTACAGCAGGTCTAGAAGGAGGAGAAACATCAACTTCACAAGTCAATCAAAATCGAAGGATTTTCTATTCACATGATGTTGAAAAAGATTTTGTCGGTATGGAAAAGGAAATCAAACAACTAATTTCTCATTTAAAGAAGGAAGACAAGGGTTGTGAAGTTATTTCAATATGCGGAATGGGAGGTCTGGGAAAGACTACCCTGGCCAAAAAACTTTATAATCATGCCGAAATCAAAGACCATTTCAAAGCATTTGCTTGGGTCTGTATCACTCAACAGTTTGAAAGGGAAAAAGTTCTTAAGGGAGTTCTAAAAGAACTTCTCCCTGTTGATAGGAAAGAAGAAGTCACGGCAATGGACGATCCACAACTGGTCCAAGAACTTTACCAAGTTCAACAAGAAAAAAATTGTTTAATAGTTATTGATGACATCTGGACAGTTGATTCATGGAGAAGCCTAGAGTCTGCATTTCCAGTTGGAGGGTCAACTAGTGGTAGCAAAATTTTGCTCACAACGCGTAATGTGTCCGTGGGTGAGATAGGCTCTGTGTATAAAATCTCAAGTTTGACAGAAGATGAGGGTTGGCTACTACTTTCTAAGAAAGTAAGGATAAATGACCTTCCAGGTTAGTTTTGTAGTACTCATTTTTCTTATTTTGCTATTCAATGTGTACTTGTAGATTGGCTAGTGTAGTGTATGATCAAATATGAGTATGACATATACTACATTTAAGACTGAGCCCGCCAAACGGGCCGAGCGTGCCGGGCCGAATTTTCGGCGGTCCGGTTCATGAATTAGGTAGCTCGTGAACGGCCCGTTAAAGACGTGTCGTGCCGCGCCGGACCGATTTAACGGAAAATGAAGTCCGGACCGGCTCGCGAATTAAACGACTCAGGCGGTCCGGCGAATTGGCCACGAATAAACGAATGAACGAATTAGGCGAATAACACCCATCTGGCTAACGACTCTTTATTTTTTGTTTGAATTTTTTATATTTTGTTTTTACTTTGTTTGTACAGACTTCTGTTTGAATTTTTTATATTTTGTTTTTACTTTGTATGTACAGAGACTTTGCATTTTTGTTTCAATTTTACTTTTTTTTATTTCTGTTTTTATTTTACCTTTTTTATATTGGAAAAGTTTTTCTATTTTTAACACATTTTAACATTTTACCTTTTTAACAATTTACTCGTATTTTTGATAAATTAATCAAAATAAACAAATTTTATTTTTACTCGTATTTTTAAAAAGTTAGTTTTTGCAAAACAAATTTGTTAGTTTTGAAAAATAAAGTTAGTTTTTGCAAATGAATTAGTATGTTACAGAAGGAAAAGAGGACGCGTGCCGAACGAACGAATAATTCGCGTGCCTGTGTATTCAGACGTACGAATAATTCGCGGGCCGAACGAATTATTCGCGGTTCACCTATTTCCAGTTTTTTAGTTCGGTTACGAATTATATGGTCCGGGCCGAGCCGGTTCCGATTTCCTAACATGCTATTCGTGTTCGGTTCGTTAGAGTAGACGGTTTGAGCCGAATAACTATTCGTTCGTTTACGAGCCGAATTATATGAATTTTGACGAGCCGAATTACGAGCGGGTCGAGCCAAACCGCTCGTTTGGCCAGCTCTATTTAAGACTACTCAACTGATAAATAAAGTAGTTAAAAGTGATTAGTACTATATCTAAGTGCTTGATACTTCATAATGTAGTTGCAGAATAATGTTGAGAATAAGAACCATATGTTGGTTATTAAGTCCCTGGTGTTCTAGAAAAATGGAGGATAATTTGGATTATTCTGAGTTTTTGACAAACAATTTCAGATTGAAATAATTTGGTGGTTATCCAAACTTTTCAACCTGATAAAATCAGAATATAAGAACAGAGAATGATGTATTTTGTGTGAATTAAACAACCAACCTTTTATTTTTTCTATCTTAATGACCAAATCTGTTGCAAGTATTATATAGGTGTCTATGTCCATACATGTCCAAAAGACATGTCCTAAGACATATCCTAAGACACATCATTTGAGGTATGCGGTTGTGTCTAAAAGACATGTCTTTTCACATTAACACCAACCCCGTCAATACCGAAAATCATAATAAATTCAAACAAGCATGCACTCCGCACTCTCCCAACTTGTTTGATGAAATATTACAATCACATTGGTCAACTAGTTAATCCAATTACACTAAAATATCTAACACTTGGCAATACCCACTCCCTTGTTCTTAAATGTTACTGATATTACATATACGCGTATAGATTAAAAAAATTGGTGTTTGCAGATCAAAGTGTGGCTGTTGAGATGGAAAAAAAAGGAAGGAACATGGTCCAAAGATGCAAAGGTTTACCGCTAGCTATTTCATCACTTGGAGGAATTCTTAAAGGCAAATATTTGTTGAGAGAGTGGGATAAAGTAAATGAAGATATTTCTTTTTACTTGGCCAAGGGTGAAGGAGGATCTAATGATGATGAATACTACACAGTGAGACAAGTTTTAGGGTTGAGTTATGATAGTTTACCTCCTCGTCTGAAGCATTGTTTTCTTTGTTTTGCCAATTACATGGAGGATGAAGTAGTTGAGAGTGAGAAATTGTACATGCTTTGGATTGCAGAAGGTCTGATATCCTTAGAACATAAAGCAGAAGGCGAGATGACATTGGATGTAGCTGAACACTATCTGGATGAATTAGCCCATCGATGCCTTGTCGAAGTTGAAACAATTAAAATTGAAGGATCTTCATGGTCTAAGTACGGATCATGTGGTGTTCATGATCTTATTAGAGACATGTGCTTGTCCAAAGTTAAGTCGAAAACATTCATCAACATTATTCATCCACAACGGGAACCTTACTATAAGCCGAAAGCAAGAATAGTACGCAGATTGTGCATTCGTACCTATAAGGATGGTGATGAATCAATGCTGAAGGCCTATGATAAAAATGTGATTCAACGTATTCGATCCCTTTTGGTGATGAAAGGTCTGCAGGATGGGTTTCAGGATACATTTTTTGATCTCGGGAAATTTAAATTGCTCCGAGTTCTAGGTATATGGGGTTACAAGATTAATAAGCAAAATTTAAGAAAGATATCTGAGCTAGTATACCTAACTTACTTGAGTTTACCTGATTGTGAGTTGGAAGAGAAGTTGCCATCATCCATTGGTAACTTGAGGAATTTGGAAACCCTTGATTTGAGAGTATCGAATAATCCTACAATCCCGAATGTTTTATGGAAGCTAAAACGGTTAAAGCACTTGTACCTTCCTAAATATTTTCAGATTGTTGAAAATTTGAGTTTAGAAGGGTTGAATGAATTAGAAGTGCTATGCAATTACGACACTGAGAAATGTGTCGGACATGATCTCTTTGGATTATGCAAGCTCAAGGTTTTTCGTGGAAGGATATTAGCTGAGGACAACCTTATGACAGTGAATATTATCAATTTTATTAATGCCAGGAAAATGCGCCAATTAAATCTTACAATCCGAGGAGGAGCAGACTGTTCTCTGGCATCATTCTTAGAGTGTTGTTACATTGATGTTTTGAAGATGTATACTGGTGGTATAAGCTTATTTCCAAAGGATTATAGCCACACTCATTTCTCTAAGCGTCTCACCAAGCTTAAGTTAAAAAATTGTAAGATGCAGGAACAACCAATGATGACATTACTGGAGAAAATTCCAAATCTACGCTGTCTCTGTTTGGATGAAAACAGAGATAAAATGTTCAGCTACAGGGTTCCCGAGACTTCAGATTTTAAGGCTCTTCGGCTTGCCAAACTTGCGAAAGTGGGAAGTGGATCAAGGTGCCATGCCAAATCTCTCCGAGTTGCACATTTGGGGATGCCACGAGTTGGAGATGATTCCTGAAGGATTGAGATACCTCCGCGGCTTGCAAGTCCTCAGCATTTATCACATGCCTGCTACATTCATTAACAGGATTAAGGGAACAGATGGCTCACCAGGTGCAGATTTGTACAAAATTCGTCACATCCCCTGGGTATTAATACAAGGGACCTTGTTGATTTAAAGAGAAGGTATTCTCTTTAGGATAACAACATTCTTAACAGTAGCTATTTGAATATGGCTCGTTTGAGATATCTTATAAGTAACTTATAAGTTCGTGTCACTTACTGATACAAATAATGCAGATTCATTGATGATGAATACATTGTACTATGAATGATGCAGGAAACTTCCCTCTTTGCTTGCTGTGGCTTCTGTGGTTTTGGTGGTGCATCTATAACTTAAATAGGCTTTGTACAAGTTGAATTTATCACTTAAATCGAATATGAACATTTTTCTATTTTTTTACCATTTTAGGAAAGATAGAGAGAAAATTGCTACTTCTTTCTACAACTCTTAGTTTGTCTAACAATTTCACACATATTTTTAATTAACAAAATTCAAGTTCTAGCATCAACGATCGTTGTTGGCTTGCACGAGTACTTCCAGTGGCGAAACCAGTATTGCAGAACCCGTATTGCAAAAGAGTCCGTAGCCAATATTCTTATGTTAATCGGGACTTAACAAAAAATTTCTACTGAATTTTAACTAAAAACTATAATTTGAAGAAAAAAAACCTACTAATTTTTTTTGCTTAGTCAGGGCTTGAGCCTAGGTTTCCACCCGATTGATTCCGCCCCCTGAGTACCTCAAGCAGTAAACCTAAAACATGAGTACCTCAAGCAGTAAACCTAAAACATGGATAAGAGAAAGGATAAGAGAAAGCAAAACTCACAAAAGAGAAAAGTAAGTACAAATGGCATACTAGTTATTCTTACACTTGTTCCCTGTCACTGTAATTGAATATATTGGTTGTTTTGCATAGTGGACATGTCGAGTTGAGATATAACCATCTGACAATGCAAGCCGAATGGAAATGATGATGGCATGGGAGTCGACGTAACACCTTTCCATCTTCATAGGCACTGAGGCAAATGCAGCATACCTGTGACAGCAACATTATGAAACTGTAAGTTCATTTCTTTTCGTTTTGTGATGTATCAAAACATGGTATATGATGGTGAAATTTCCAGCTTTACAGTTTTAGGTGAGAAAGAAGGGTTATTAGCTATGTTGCAGCAATTTTTTTTTCAAATTTTATGAATTTTGTGCAGTGGGGAAAATATTCAAAGGATAAATGACCTCGGAAATAGCAGGAACTTACAGCATCCTCGAGGGGAAGAACATGCTCATTGGGCGTATCAGTGTTGTATTCTATCATTTTTCCGCAAGGAGATTCTTGAATCTCCTCATTTTGACTCTCACTAAAAACACCAGTTTTTTGAAACTTGTATTTGGGCAATCTCTGTATACAATCTTCGATTTCTTCTTCCTGTTTCATTCATAAGTTGAAGAAAAAAAAAAGAGGTTAAGACAACATTCACATAGTTATAGCCTTTTTATTTGTAGAAGTAATGGTAAGGTTTGCGTGCATTTTACCTCCAACAAACCTACTCTACGACTGGGAAATCAGTGGCGGAACCAGGACAAAAATTGACAGAGTGCTTAATTTTTATTCTTTTACGGAATTCATCTTTTTTATATTTTTTCACAAGTTGTTGATGTGTAATTAAGTTTGAATAAAAAAAATTATACTAATTTTCCGAGGTTAGGGGTCTCAAGCACACTCTCGCCCCTTCTGGTTCCGCCTGTTGGAAAATACTTGAATAAAAATTTATTTGCATTTATTTTATTTGATTTGTAACTTATGTATTTTGAATTTTTGTAACTCTTATATTAATGTCATGATTTTAATTTGATCATTAATTTTGATGTTACAGAATTGAATATTTTTGTAAGTTACAAGTTCATTTCCCCTATAAAAAGAGGTCTTGCCTCTTTGGTTTTACACACACAAAAAATCATAAAAAGTTCATTTTCTTGCATTCCTCTTAGTGCTCTAGGTTCTTGTTTCTGTGAGATAGAAAGTAGTGTTGCTTCAGTTCGTAGAAGGCGAGTCTTCAAATGTTTAAAACTACCTTTGTTCATTGTATCCTGGGAGACAGAAGGCACAACACCTTCAAGCACCATACGGAAGGGGCTAATCTGTTTTAAGGAGAGTGTGGTTTTCACGTGACTCGAACAATTTTTGATATTTGTATTATCGATTTGCTGATTAAAGGTACTCCTTACAAACCAACACTAGCAAGGAAGTGATTTAATATGGTAGATCTTTACCTGATTTGTCATGGAATATAGGAATGCAAGCACACATGGTAGAGAGAAGCAAGCAGCAAGTCCAACAATACATGCCACAGCAATATGGATAACAACAATAAGTGCATCAAATAGCAAGAATGTTATACATAGCCTGGGAAAAAAGTGTATTGGCATTAGGCAAAAGGATTCTTCAATACTTAAATTAAAATTTTTAAAAAGGATGCATATCAAACATACCAGTAGAGTTGAAGTGAATCATGAATCAAACTCTGGCCACCAATATAAATCCAATAAAATCCAATGATCCACCAAATGAAAGACAACATTGTATCTACAAAATCCAGATGCATTGCAACGCTGCTGAAATAGTTACATATTAGGTGATCAAGATTTGAAGCGCATTGTGCGATTTTTTTCAATAATATTTAAGTTATCTACTAATATAAAGTGACATAATATAATGACATGAGTTAAAAATATCATGAAGATTCTCAACTAAACGATCAACATACACAAAAGTAGCGCATTGCGCGATTTTTTCAATAATATTTAAGTTATATACTAATACAAAGCAACATACTACAATTAACATACTACAATGATGCTTGAGTTAAAAACATCATCAAGACATGCAATTGAACGATCAAGATACAAAATACTAACGCATTGCGTTACTATTTCAATAATATTTAAACTATTACGCTTACACATGCTTGAAATTTGTGAAAAATTACATAAAAGAATCTCTTTAGATTACTTTGATTCAATAAAAAATATAAATTTTAGACCTAATTTTTCTTATTTACCTGTTTATTTATTTTTCATCATGAAACACAAATTAAAATTTTTGAAATCAAAACTAAAAATGAAAGAAAAACTTTAAAATAGAAATCCAATTTAAGACATCAAGCTAAATTAAACTAAATCAATCAATGAAATGCAATACAAAAAACAAAGGGTTGGTTATATCTCTTACGGGAGGTCAATATTTCGATTACTGACCTGTGCGTGTGTAATGAATTAGCAAAAAGAAAATGCATACGAAAATCTACCTAGTTTGCTCCTCCTCATGATCATTTTGTACAACATCCACAGGATCAATATTTAGTACAACATCCCTTTCATCAGAACCCAAATTTTCTTCCCTTGCCGCCTCAGAACTCTCACTATCCGAAATCCATAGACGATCCCACTTCTTCTTACACTCCAAGCCAATCCAAACCCCATGCACACAACACTTTATTGCATATCCAACAACCCAAACTCTGAATTGCACTTGATCAGGATCTTCATTCACATGACTCGCAATCATAACATATATCGACGCAACAATAAACGCCATTTTACACAAGAGAAGGAACATTACAGTTGCAGGCCAACAAGCTGTCTGCAACTGCTCCAGATTTTCAATGACTGCTCCAGATTGTCGGCTGCTCGAACGACAGAGATAATGAGTTAAGGTTGCGAGATTCCATGGACGGTTAGTGGAGCCGTGGCTTGTGACCATAGTGGTCAGCAATGGTAGTGAGTGTGTGGAAGTTGCAGGCATCATTTCTATGTGAAATGATATTTAGTATTGTATTTTGAAAGTGAAAAGTTGATAGATCATAGAAGCAAGTTTTAAAGATTAGTATTGAAACTATTTGGACTTACTATACTATATTTAGAACTCAGAAGTTACCAAGAAGATGTCACATGACACATATGTTATGATCCAGCAACACTTTTCAGCAAACAATGCTAAACATCACAGGTATAAAAACTTTTTAGTGTCGTAATATACTAGCTTTAATTTTAGAAGGAGCTACTAAATCTGAGAGGGAAAGAATGATAATCGGAGGGAGATAGAGAGCATATTTTTAAGATGCTTGGTGCAAATTTTCATTAACCAAGGCCATGTATTTAATTATAGCCAAGTTGAAGAACAAAAACATTAAATGCATTATCAAAATTTCTACTCCTAAGACTAGCTTTACTATTTTACCATTGACTTAAAAATTACAATCAATTATAACACTCCCCTTTGATTGTCATTTAACATGGATCATAGATTGCCTCGTTAAAACCTTGTTCAAAGAAAAACCCAGTGGGATAAAAACTTTGACGAAGGAAAAAGAGTACAATCTCCCCTGGAAAACTAATCATTCTCTGAATTTTGTTGTAACAAATCCTTGAGTCGACGCATTCCAATGTTATGTCGTAACTTCCCAAATGTTGAATTTGGTAATGATTTCGTGAATAAATCAGCAAGGTTATCACATGACCGAATTTGTTGAACATCAATTTCACCATTCTTTTGAAGCTCATGAGTGTAGAAGAATTTTGGTGAAATGTGTTTTGTCCTGTCTCCTTTGATATATCCTTCCTTGAGTTGATCAATGCATGCAGTGTTATCCTCAAACATAATGGTAGGACTTCTAGTGATGTCTGGTAATCCACATGATTCCTGAATATTCTTGATGATAGATCGCAACCAAACACATTCTCTACTGGCTTCATGAATTGCAATGAGTTCTGAGTGATTTGTTGAGGTTGCCACTGTAGTTTGCTTCGTGGATTTCCAGGAAATGGTTGTACCGCAATATGTAAATACATATCCAGTTTGTGATTTACCAAAATGAGGATCTGACAGATATCCAGCGTCTGCATATCCAATCAACTGAGATGTTAATTTTTTCGGGAAGAATAATCCAAAGTCTGTTGTTCCACGAAGATAACGAAATATATGTTTGATCCCATTCCAATGTCTGTACATCGGAGTAGAGCTAAATCTAGCCAATAAATTCACAGCAAATGCAATATCTGGCCTTGTATTATTTGTAAGATACATAAGTGCACCAATTGCACCTAGATATGGGATTTCAGGACCAAGAACCTCTTCATCGTCTTCTCGTGGTCGAAATGGATCTTTATCAGGCTCTAAAGATCTAACCACCATTGGAGTAGTTAATGGATGAGATTTATCCATGTAAAATCTGTTCAAAACCTTTTCTGTATATGTGGATTGGTGGAGGAAAATTCATGTTGACAAGTGCTCGACTTGTATCTCAAGACAATATTTTGTCCTTCCAAGATCTTTCATTTCAAACTCTGTTTTTAAGTATATGACAGCATTATTAACCTCCGTAGTTGTTCCTACAAGATTTAAATCATCCACATATACAGCAATAATCACAAAACCAGATTGTGATTTTTTGATAAAAACACGTGGAGAAATTTGGTTACTAATATACCCATTCTTTTGTAAATAACGACTTAGTCTGTTATACCACATATGACCAGATTGTTTCAGCCCATACAATGATCGTTGAAGTTTAATGGAGTATATATGACGAGGTTTATTGAACTCATCCATTTTTAACCCTTCTGGGATTTTCATAAAAATTTCACTATCAAGTGAACCATATAGTTATGCAGTAACGACGTCCATAAGACGTGTTTCCAATTTTTCTTTAGATGCCATACCTAATATAAAACGAAAAGTAATTTCATCCATCACTGGCGAGTATGTCTCTTGATAATCAATTCCAGGCCTTTGAGAAAACCCCTGTGCTACAAGTCGGGCTTTATATCTCATAATTTCATTCTTTTCATTTTGTTTTCTTATGAATACTCATTTATTCCCAACAGGATTCACACCGATTGGTGTTTGGACAACAGGTCCAAATACTTCTCTTTTACGTAATGAATTTAATTATGTTTTGATTGCGTCTTTCCATTTTGGCCAATCTTTTCTTCGACGACATTCATCCACACTTTGTGGTTCAGGATCAAAATTTATGTCTACATCCAATGCTGCGGAATACACAAATACATCATCGATTATGGCTTTACTTCGATCCCATAATTTCATATCATACACATAATTTATTGAAATTTCGTGATTGTTTAACCCCGTATCTTCAGGGACTGGAATCTCTTCAGGAGATAATACCACTTCAGGGGTATTTGCTTCTTCTGGAGCATGTGCCACTTCAGGGGGAATTTTCTTTATTTTTCTTTTTCGTGGTGCAACATCTTTTGCACCGACCGGTCTACCACGCTTCAGGCGTGGCTTTGATTCTGTAACCAATTCTTTTGTATCTGATTTTTGAATTGGTATATCTATTCTAGCTGGAGTATTTACTGCAGGTATATGAGATTTAGTTATATTTCTAGAATCGTTAAATGCGTCAGGCATTTGGTTTGCGATATTTTGCATATGAATAATTCTTTTAACTTCAAGTTCGCATTGACCGGTACGTGGATCTAGAAAATATAATTCTGATGCATTTCATGTTATGTCAGGATTAACTTTATTGAATGTTTATCTCCCCCTAAGGGAGGAAACATAGACTCGTCAAGATGACAATCTGCATATCTTGCGGTAAATAAGTCTCCGGTTAGAGGCTCTAGATATCTAATTATAGATGTGGAATCAAAACCAACGTAGATACCCACTCTTCTTTGAGCTCCCATCTTCGATCTTTGTGGTGGAGCAATCGGTACATATACAGCACTTCCGAAAACTTTGAAGTGAGAAATATTAGGAACTTGACCAAGTACCAGTTGTAGCGGAGAATGTTGATTGTAGGAAGTTGGTCTAATCCTAATAATATTAGCAGCATGAAGTATTGCGTGACCCCAAATAGATGTAGGTAATTTTGCTTTCAACAACAGCGGTCTTGCAATAAGTTGGAGTCTTTTGATAAAGGACTCGGCTAACCCATTTTGTGTATGTACATGAGGAACTGGGTGTTCAACTGAGATTCCTACAGACATGCAATAGTCGACAAAAGTTGCATATGTGAATTCGCCGGCATTATCTAAACGAATTGACTTAATGCAATGATCTGGGAATTGAGCTCGTAATTTGATTATTTGGGCAAGTAATTTTGCAAAAGCATCATTACGAGTTGAGAGAAGACAAACATGAGACCATCTAGTTGAGGCATCGATTAATACCATGAAGTACCTAAATGGGCCAGATGATGGGTGTATAGGTCCACATATGTCTTCTTGGATCCTTTCTAGAAAAGTTGGGTTTTCAAGCTGAACTTTAGTAGGGGATGGTCGAGTAATCAATTTTCCTAAAGAACATGCTGAACATGGAAGGTCATTGTTGGAAAGAACTTTAAAATCTTTAAGAGGATGACCAGTAGAATTCTCTATAATACGACGCATCATAGAGACGCCAGGATGGCCTAATCTTTCATACCAAAGTGTAAAAGATTTTGGATCTATAAGTTTGGAAGCAATGACATTGTGTGACTCAATAGTTCTAATTTTCATCATATATAATCCTGAGAAAAGTGAGTGAAACTTTTCTAAGATTTTCTTGTTTGTAGAATTAGCGGAAGTAATAAGAAGATATTCTCTATCAGCCTCAGAGGTAGTTTCGATGTGAAAATCATTGAGTCGGATATCTTTAAAACTAAGAAGATTTCTAGTAGACTTGCTAGAATATAATGCATTTGGAATGTGTATGTGAGTACCATTAGGGAGGATAAAACTAGCTTTTCCAAAACCTTCGATTATATTAGATATGCCGGAAATCGTTCCGACTTGAGTTTCGGTTTTGGTTATTTGGGTAAAATATTTTCGGTTCTGTAGAATCGTATGAGTTGTACCACAATCAGCAATGCATATATCTTCAGAATCCATTCTGTATATAATTAAGAAACATAATTTATTTGATAAGAACAAAACACACTACATAGTTCAAACAAAATAAAGCACACAATACACACTACTATAGTAATTATATGAAACTAATCTTCAGCCTCCCATATGGGAGTTTCGTTAGGTTCATTCGGACCATTAATGTTTATTCCTCCAGTTGTGATTCTCGGGAAATCATCTATGTTATTGTTGGCGAAATTTGTTTCTACCATTTTCTCTTTTGATTTTTGTGAAGATTGGTATAGCTTAACAAGATGATCTGGGGCATGACAATTATGTGTCCAGTGCCCATCCATGCCGCACCTATAGCAAATATTTTCAGTTTTTCCTCCTCGTGGTGCCTTTCTTTTACTCTGTGATTCAGATTGCCACTTCCGGTGACCAAAGTTGTTATATGGACGAAAATGTCCGTGGCTCCGACCTCGTCCACGGTACCGCCCTTGGCCCCGTCCACCTCTATACCCTTTTCCACGTACATATTGCTGGAATGACATGTTATTTACTTCAGGTAATGGGGCAGATCCTGTTGGACGGGATTGATGATTCTTAATCACCAATTCATGATTCTATTTAGCAACGAGGAGAGTTGATAGAAGATCCCCGAACTTAGTAAATTTTCGCTCCATGTACATCTCTGCTAAGTTGATATTGTTGGGGTGAAAAGTTGATAGTGTTTTATCGATTTTTCTTTTTTCCGTAACTTTCTCACCACACATAATAAGCCTGGAACTTATTTTGAACAAAGCAGAGTTATATGCTCGGACACTCTTAAAATCCTGAAGTCTTAAATTAGCCCAATCATTTTCAGCTGCAGGTAGATAAACTAGTTTCTGGTGATCGAACTTATCCTTTAGATTTTCCCATAAAATAAAGGGATCCTCGACTTCTAAGTACTCAGATTTTAAATCTTCATGCATGTGGTGTCGGAGAAAAATTATAGAGGTAAAGTTTTCTTCGGCTGTGGATTTATTTTCTGCCTTTATTATATCGCTTAATTTCTTTGAACCCAAGTGCAACTTTACATCTTGTACCCATGATAAATAATTATCGCCAGAAATGTCCAAGGCAACGAACGACAAGCTTGTAATATTTGTCATACTAAATCTGAATTAACATGAAAATTATTAAATTTTAATTCATCAATGTAAATATTACATAAAATCCTAGTTAATCGGGTGTGTTAACAAGTACGCAATAATCAATGTATATATCATTATTATCATTGATATTATAAATAAATCTATATATAAAATGACAAATGAATTTTCACCCGTCATACGGACATCTACGTATGCAGGTTATCTCCGACCAATAATAAATTAAAGTGGACAATCCTGCATAAGTTAGTTAGGGGCAAAAAAAAATTATTATCCGATAAGTATGCAATTTATAAATTAAGGTTCCCACTATAATTCGGTATTACCCAAAATTAAATGGTACCGTAAAATAATTTTAATAGGCGGTGCTCCGGCCATATATATTTAAATTATTAGTAGAGGGTGTAACCACGTCTACTCCGATTATATATATTTGAATTATATGTAGAGGGTGTAACCACGTCTACTCATATATATGTATATTTAAATTAAAATTATACCTTCTCAGTTTCGGCAAGGCTTCGTGTTGATAACGTGTTGTAATATACTAGCTTTAATTTTAGAAGGGGCTACTAAATCTGAGAGGAAAAGAATGATAATCGGAGGGAGATAGAGGGCATATTTTTAAGATGCTTGGTGCAAATTTTCATTAACCAAAGCCATGTATTTATAGCCAAGTTGAAGAATAAAAACATTAAATACATTATCAAAATTTCTACTTCTAAGACTAGCTTTACTATTTTACCATTGACTTAAAAATTACAATCAATTATAACATTTAGTTATTATTTTTTTGACAAATTTGATTATATCCTTACAAATGAGTGTACGTTCTTATAAATTTTTGGGTGAGCGAGGATCGAATCCAGAACCGGGGGTCGACAGATGATAAACTCTTAGCCATTTAACTTAGGCCCTTTTATGATATTACTGTTGCAGACAGCTACAGCAGCGAGTTTTTTGCTGAAAAGCTGTCAAAATTTGGAAAAAACCGGAAAAAAAAACTGTTTTCAGCTTTTGCAGAAAATAGCTGTCAATTTCACCATCAAACCTTCTCAAAAACATTATTTTTATATATTATATCTCAAAATATGTATAAATTAAAAAAAAATATCAAACACTAATCTATTTTTTTATAGTACTTTTTACACCCGCACTTTTTGTCACTGCACAACAGTTTTCAACGGCACTCCCAAACAGAGCCTATTCAACCGTGCTCGTTTAGTTATTATTTTAGTTTTACTAAAAATTGATAAATTAAACTTGTAAAATTCACTAATTACACTTGACAAAAATGATGTTAGCCACAAAAAAACATAATTATTTTTAATAGACAAAAGTGATCTGAGTCACCTTCATTGAAAATAGAATCAATTATCAAGTACAATTCAATTTTATATTGATGAAAATATTAATTTGTTACTAGTATTTAGCAAAAAAGTATACAATTTATTAAGATTTTTTTTATCAAATCCAAGATCTTTGTGAATTTTCTAGTGGTATATTGTAATGATTCAGAAAATTTAATTAAATAAAAAGCACTATGTTTTTGGAAAAATAGTTGATATTAAATTTAAGCAAAAACGTTATTTCATTTAAATTTCAAAAATTGAATGATATACTATATTTAGAACTTAGAAGTAGGTGCCTAGTATGACAATTTCCGTTAAGTTGCTACCTAATAATGCCAATTTCAGAAAAATGAGTTTATTTAATTTTAACTATTTATATTTTGCATTAACATTGTGTGCGGTTCATAGTTAACATGTACTGTGATTTGAAAGCGCTTACCTGTAAAAAAACAAAAAAAAAATAAAAATATCCAGGCACTACCATAAACGAAGTTATGAACTAATATTTTCTAGTCCCAATATAATAGACAATATATTTTTGAACTCCATAGATGAATACAAATAACAAATACAATCTTATGATCTCAAAGTTATTCATTTATCCGATTAAAAACAATTGCCTAACGAACTATCTGAAAATCACACATTTTTAAGATGCATTAGCATAACATGCAAACACTAGATTTGTGACATTCTAGTTTCTTTACATGATGCTTAAAACAAAAATAACTAACTGTTAATTCTTTCATCAGTATTTCATAATAAACTATTTACTAAGATATGGGAGCCAAGAGCAAAAATTTATAATCAAATTCCATTTAGTATCACATAAACACTACAAAAATTGCATTCACATAACATGAGCCATTCATGTGGAGTATGGTTCTGTTAAGCATCTATGGAAATATCTCCGACAAAAACATCTATGCAAATATATAAAAAGTAAATATCGATATTACATCCTCATTCTTTCTCGGGCATCCACTCTAATAATAGAGGGTAATAAAAAATTAAAACAAAACTAAGAGTGATCTATGTGCTTATAAAGAAAAAAAAATTACAAGAAAAAACACTCATATACAACAGATGAGGCATGCAGAAAGAAGTACAAATTACATCTATATTAAACCTCAAGACGAAGAATGTGCAGTTAAGGTAACCCCCAATACCTGCACCATTCTCTTCATCAATATGGATAAGCGCACGGCTATAAGGGTTGAAGCAATCATTTCATCGTCAAGAATCCATGGAAGACTAAACAATGATGCCTCCTCTACAGCTGCAAAGCAGCACTCTCATATAAAACATGGAAGAACTAAATTTACAATGCCTGCGGATATAATTATTGGTTGCAACTTCATTTCTTTCCATGGTCGGGAACGAGACGTTCGCATAGTTCAGGAGATGCAGCTGTCAACTCTGACAAAATTTACCATGGTTTTATTTACAATTAAAAACAATGTTGCAAGTTAGCAAAAAAAAAATTTGTTGCATAAGTCCTGTAAGACAAATGCAGGACAATTGAAAAATGCTTACCTTGAGGTGTGAAATCAAATAGAGGCGGCAACGGATGGCCATTAAGTAAGCATGCATCTGCTTTCCTTAAATCATCAAAGAACGGGTGTGCACAAGCCTCCAGCTGAAATTCAAGATGTAAATGTAAAACTGCTTTTAACAAGATCCATCTGTTGGAAGAATTCAAAGAAGTCTACTATAAAGTAGGCCCTCCTTTAACTAATGTTGCATGTATTACATGCACTCGTCTCTAGAGGGAAGTACCGAAGCCACAAGTGTAAACATGGATGCAGGGTCCAAGTAGATCGAGAAATTAGACATTTTCAAAACTTTGACACTCGTATGGTTCAGACTTCCATTCCTTACTACTGAACATCTACAAGACTATTTTGACTGTGTCACTAATTAAATGATAAACAATAACATCTGAATTACAGTTATGGGTTAGAATCACGATTCACAATTGCTTGACCAGAGACCTAATGGCTATTATGAACAGATTATGATAACTCATACATACATACATATACTTATGCACCAAGATGACCAAGAATTAGATACTAAAAGAAAACATTCAGGGAACTGATTATAAAAAACAACTCATATAATAGATACAAAAGAAGAAAAGAAAAGGTTCTTACTGGATTACATCGTAAATTTGGTGAATACTGAAGCATTCTTGATATAAGATCAACTGCGTCAGCAGGCAATCGCTTGTTAAACACCTACAATTATATAGCTATGTTCAGTTTTCTTCTTTGTGTATCAACTTGCACAAAGACAGATAATGCACCAACCATGTACAACTCTGCCAGGAAGATTTGATACAATTAAAGATCATATTAATTCACAGATTATTCACAAACCTTATGCCATGGATGAGCTTTTATCTGTGGCAACCTGAATTCAGTATAATTTGGGTTCATACATTTTACTTCTTCTCTGGTTGGTGTACCTAAAATCTAGTATATTGGAGACGTTCAATTAGAAAGAGATGCAGATAGATTACTAATATGCAGGGAAAAAAAACTGTGAAAAAAAATTAATAAATACCTTGATGATCTCAACCAACTGATCAGCTCCACTTTCCCCAGGAAAAAGAGGCTGGCGTGCAAAAAAGAATGCAAATTAAAATAGCTTCAAACATCACCACATGTTAAAAAATCACCCACCAAGAAATAAGCCCTATTGGCTAGTCATGTTTTATAAATCGTAACAACTTTGGCTTCTCCCTAATCCTTGCTATCTATCTATTTAGTGCCTTACAGAACTTGTGCTACCTCAAATAGTAGCACCTACTCAAATAAGTGTTGCAAAGGCCAAAAAGGGATTGAACATTTAGAATTGTATCCCCATTTGACAATCTTAGTTTACTCTATCAAGCACAAAGTTAAAGCACCGAATATTTTTTTCGGTTAGATAACTATTTCAATTAACATTTTACTGAGGTGTACTTATGATATAATATTGTGCACCTACCCGACCCAATAGAAGCTCTGCTAAAACACAACCAGCAGACCACATATCAATTGCAGTAGTATATTCTGTAGCCCCAAAGATCAATTCTGGTGCTCTATAATACCGTGAGCAGATGTATGATATATTTGGTTCACCTGGCATCTGCAATAAAACCAAAAAATTCACAATAGCCCCTAAAAAATAGAATTATATTCTCTTTTGCATATAAACTTACCAATTTCTTTGCACTTCCAAAATCACACAGCTTCAGCTGATGAGTCTGAGGATTGACCTGTGGCAAAAAACTACCATCAGATTCGAAAAAATCAGTAAACAAGAAGTCTTGTGTCTTTGGATGTAGTAAAAATGAAACAACTCAAAATAACTATACTTCCACCAACTTCTAGCTTTTTTATCTATAATTCTTGAACATAGTAACAAACAAAAGGAATGTTCATGCAATTCTGGACAAAATGATTTAACTTCCTCTGTTAATCATACTTCTTAAGCACAGGCTTGAACAGTTAATGTTAACCTTAAAATAGGAAACTAAATTTGCTGCAGAAATAATAGTCACAATCACATCATAACACACTACACATGTGACATAATTTACAAACTCTGCACCACATGATGAGCAATAACGCAATTTGGTTATGGAATATAGAAACATGAGGTGAAAAAATTACCAACAGATTTTGTGGTTTAATATCACGATGACATACACCGACAACATTATGCATATAGTTAAGAGCACGGCAAATCTGCAAAAGAGTATAATCAATTTCATAGTAAATTTAGCAATACTAAGCTGTAAGTACACGGCCATCAAAATCATCAGCTTCTTAACATAACTTAGTAATACCTGGTATGCGTACAATTGAACATATAGAACGGGCACCCGTTGGTTTTGCCGGCTATAGTGTGTTGAAATTCGGTGCACTGTTTTAGGGACATACTCGAGCACAAGATTTAGATACACTTCATCTATTTCAGTAGTTGAATAGAAATAGCTGAGAAGCTGAACAACATTTGGGTGTCGAAGTAAGCGCATGATCTGAAGTTCTCTGTTCTTATATCTCCTATCCTGCAGCACCTTCTTTATAGCAACAGCTTCACCATTTTCCAGGCACTTGGCCTAAAAGAATTAAACATAAGAACAAGAGGGATTGCATGAAAACAATTTATGGGGACAATTGAAAGTTTTTTTAACCAGGTCTTAATTATCCAAATCAAACGATGTCACTTATTCGGCTTCAAAAGAAACGAAGTCTTCAATTCTACGCACCTGATATACGACACCAAATGAACCAGTACCAACCACACGCTCCGCCATATAAGACATGGTCTGAAACAAGCAGATAATATTTAAATCAATCTTCCAAATAGTTTATCTGTAGTTAAATAAGCACGAATTTCCTCAGCAGAAAAATGTTACAAGCAGAATATATGTTAATCTTGTACATCATCCCATTCTTAAAATGAAAGAATATGACTGATCAAAAAACATAATAGCATGAAAGCAAAGGAACAACCAGCATTTTGACGTTAGTGATGGTCTCTCGAGAATGAAAGCAACAGCATAAGCATTGAATTAGGAAAACTCATTACGCATAATCACCTGTTTATGTTCCCCATTTGGATCTCCCATCAAAGTTACAATTGTCTGACCAGTATCTGTTCCATGACCACTAACTACTGTGGCTTCAATATCCTGCAATACAAATCAAATAAACAAAACTATTTCAAACATAAGAAGTTTTCTCCTTGAGAAAACAGAAGGGGCCCAGAATAAATAAATAAACCTTCTAAGACATAAACATAAGAAGTTTTCACCTTTTCATCATGATTGTCAGATTTATTGTCTGTAATCTCCATTCCACGCATCCTATTCGGAAGTTGATCATGGTCTGATTGCTCAGGTCTAGCAATAGAATACATATTGGATGTGCTTGCTGAACTTCCTGTAGCTACATAGTCAATATGTTGATCTACTGAAGTGGTAAATGTCTCACTTGTCTGAGATTCAGCAGAGTTCCCTTCCTGCTCAGCTTTTACCCTCTTTACAGTAGAATCTCCGCCCTAAAATTGTTATACATATATAAGCATATGGGCTATAGATTGCCTTGTTACAGTATACTGGGTAGCAAATAGGGTGCTCCCTTCAGATCTTTTAAACTTAAGATCTAAAGAAAAAAAATTATAAAAAAAAATAAATAAGAACCAAGCATTATAACTTTGTAAGGGAAGTTGTATTGCAATATTTCATTACTCTAGAATAGCGTTCCAAGAAAAAAATCAACAAATATTCAATGAAGTTGGATGAGATTAATAAATATCAGCTCTGTTATCTCGAAGATAAGCTGAATCAAATCAAGCTTTTTGTTTAAATGACTATAATCATTCAGAGTTTCTAAATGATATACTCAGCAGTGTAATTTATGGGCCACTTTATGCGGAATGTTAATTTCCAGACAGGGAAATAAGGAAAAAAAATCTCCGAGCAGCAGTTTCTTCAAATATAAGGTAAGGGATAAATCTGTAGTTCTGTGGCTTATATTAAAAATCTAGGGCTTTTCCATAACAAGTGTGAAAATTTCTACAAAATACTGCAATTTTCTCCTCATTACACGTAGGGAATAGCGACAACCGTAAGACAACGTTAGCAAGGAAAGCATCATCATTGTAAGATTTGTACACGAGTACATGACATATACTAATAAAACCAATAAGCTCTCATTTTTTCCACTTTTACAACCCCTACATTATTGTCCGGTTCCATAAACTTACATATACAATAACACGCGTTGACACCACATTGGCGCGAAACCCCTTCTAACCCTACAAAACTAATCACCATTCCCGCAATCCTACAAACCAATATCCACACCGCACATAAATACAAACTTTTTTTCAAACACAACAAAACCACAATTACAATCACCAACTCTCTCCTCACCACCTAAATTGTCATCAAATTCAAACTCTACCGTGTCTCGAAAGTTAAATACAGCTAAATTCAGCTAAACTGTGATCACACTCCAAACTAATTAACAACTACACTTTACACACAATCAATCAAACATAATTTACAATAAATTCAAATTCAATCTAAACTATTAAAACTAGTGAAAATAGAGAGAGAGAGAGAGAGAGAGAGAGAGAGAGAGGGAGAGAGAGAGGGGGAGAGAGAGAGAGATAACGGGAGAGAGAGAGAGAGAGAGATTACAAGATCTGAGACGGAGGAGCGGCCAGAAGCAATGCTTTTGATACGGCGCATAACATTCATTATTGTTGAGGTTGATTGTCAATTAATGAGACTCTAATTGTTCAATTTAATCAGATGATGAACAAGAAGTATAACAGAAGGGGAGAGAGAAAGCAAGCAATCTCTCTCTCTCTATCTCTCTCGCCAGCGAGATGATGATATTAGCGAGATTTTTTATTTGGTTCGTTTTATTTATTGGGGTTTGGATTTCATTGTGTTTTAGGCTCTGGGTGCAAATTCAGTTTCCAATTTTTACTTGTCAAATACAAATAGAATCGATTTGGAAATTAGGGTAATAAAATCGGCAACAAAACTTGGTAATAAAATTAGGGTAATTAGGGTTTGAACATGAGAGTTTGAGGACGGTATATTTTTTTAGTATTGGAATTCAATGATCCTGATCACTTGATTAAAAAGATTCGACGGTTATAAATAGGAATAACCAAATCAATCAAAATAAGGCATACCAAATTATATCACAATCCGGTTATTATAATATGATAATAATAATATAGATAGAAATCTTTTTAAATAAATTAAATTCGTTTAAATATATTTCACATGAAATAAGTGTCACATACTTGTTTTTTTACCAATATTAGAGACTTGTTTAAACAAATAGTTATATGTGTTCTGTTTATAAAAAAATTGTATAATAACTAGACCAGAGACTTGTTTTTTTATGATACTATGTCTTGTTTAAACAAATAGTTATACATTTTCTAGTTATTAAAAATTTGTATAATAATTAGGTTAGTAATTCTGTTATAGAGATAGGTAGATTTTTCAAAATTCTGGATAAATCGATCAAAAATATATGACCGATATTTTTAATCGCAAATAAATCACCAATAAATTATTCAACTCTTAAAAATTGTCCGACAAATCATAAATTGATACCTTAAGCAATTAGTTCTCATTTAGCGTATTTATAATCATACTTATTGATGATAAATTTTGAGAAAACGAATGCTTAAAAAAATTAGATAATTAGACTTTATGATAGCTCAAGTGATATTTATCACCTGTAGTCTCAGGTCATGCATTTGTACTATGACTAGATATTTTTTTTAAAATATATATATTTTTATAAGATTATGAGTCATATTTATCAAAATATATATTTATTTTAAATTCAAACAATCAAAATCAAAATTAACAATAAAGTACGAGTACTAAAAAAGAGACATCCTATCAACCATGAGTATCAATATTTTATTATATTATTTTACTAAATTTAGAATAAATTTGACTTTAATTGGACTTTTAATATATAATTATCCAATTCATGATTAGTTTGTTCAATGTTTTTTTTTGCCAGAAAAAAAAATTACAATTAGTGATATGGCCTCTGTTCAAGTCCAAGCCCACCAGGAGCCCAAGTGAAGACAAGACCTACAAGTTGGGCTTACAAATAACCAGTCCAAGTCACTATATGGGCCTCTTTCTTCGTAAAGGTCCAATCACATGCATCACATTTGGAGTAAGCAAAAGCTTATATCTAAATAAAATTCATGAATAAATAATAAGTTAGTTAAAAACTCCAAAATTATTCTTGACAAAAAAATGCTCCAAAATTATTACAGAATCTTGAGTTAATCCGTTCTGACTAGTTGTAAAACTTATAAAATAAATTAAATGGCCGGTCTTCGTACGGAGACAATCAAGCGATATGCGATATCTAGAAATCAAACTTATTAGTTTATATGAAAAATAACATCAATTTATATCTTGTTTAATTAATTAATAACAAATTGTTTAAGTTTAACTAAATAAAAAATAACATCAATTCACACAAGTCAAGATTATATCTTGTTTAGTAAATATAAATTAAAACCGTGTTTATTATTATTATTATTTAGAAAAATTAACAAAAATACTAACTTTTTTAAGCTATTTTTTGCAATTTTACTATTTTCTGATTTTTTTTTTTACAAAAATACGGAATCAACCAAAAATAAGAATATTTGCAACTACTGGATCGAGTTTTTTTTATTGTATTTGAGGTAGCATGAGATTACAGAAACTCGTCGAAAATTTCATCCAATTCATTCTAATTGCAAAAAAACGTATTTTTGCAAACAAAAAAGTTGAAAAATTGTATGCAATTTTTTAAAAAAACGATAATTTTTTTACAAAAATATTTTTAGACTTCGATATTTTTCAAAAAACCTTACTCCCTCTATCTCATTCATTTCTCTACACTTTCCTTTTTGGGGTGTCCCATTCATTTCTCTAAATTTCAAAATTTACCAAAAATAGTAAAAATTTTATAATATAAAAATTAACTACACTCACTCATATTCACTATTTTCTTCCACTATACTAACTTTATACATTAAATATTGATTAACTCCACCACTTTACCCACTTTTCTTACTTTTTCTCTCAACATTTCATTTTTTTTAACCTCCGTGTCCAAATTAAATGTATACTTCTCGATGGGACGGAGGGAGTACTATTTATTAACTTTTGATTTTCTGGTTTGATCATGGAATAAAAATCAGTCATGATAGCCGGGACTAAAAAAGATTTTAAAAGCTGAGCATTCGCACTTATCAACTTTTTGCATGTCTTGTGAGTAATGCAGCCTTTAGGACTGGCACTAATTCAACATATTACTTTTATACTTTTATCAGTATGACAAAGTCTCACTTTTGTAACTAGCAGATCAGCAGTCCATTGAATTAGACATGCATGGAGGGTCAATTTTACATAATTGGCTGGGGTTTGTTGAACCCCAGAAATTTAGTATTGATCTAACAAGTTGGTCAAGTGGATGTAAACCTAAATTGAACTCCAATTTTGACAAAATTTATACTTCCCCTGTCCCAATTTATCTGTCTTATTTGACTTTTTGCGATCAAATTGACCAAATTTTTACCAAAAATTTCACATAGTACGTTATCGAAAATATTTATAAAAATTATATCATTAGAAAGTATGTTTAATCTACTTTAATATGTATATTTAATTTTTCAAAATAATAAAAAAATAATTTTTTATTTACAGTCAAAGTTGAGTTAATTTGACCATCAAAAGTCAAATAAGACAGATAAATTGGGATGGAGGGAGTATGTTATATATCGAATTTTGTAGTTGACTCAGTTGGTTAAAGAAGGGATAACTATTTTTCTTGGTCACAGGTTCGATTTTCACATGAGGAAAATTTATGATTATGTCTCCTCAATCAGAGTCTGTCACTTAAATGCGATTTACCTTGATTCACGTGGTTTGTAAATTATTGCGTGAACCCGTAGGGTTTATCCATTGCACACCAAAGGTAGTATGGCTACTGGTTATTTACGATAAAAAAAATTACTAACTTTGATATGTTTAATTTCATTTAATTACTTTTATTTTTTAATAATGATGAATTCCCGGCTCATGTCCAGCCACCTCGACTAATCCTAGAACCCAATGTCATGATCCATGCTTAAATTCGAATGTCATTTACGATGATAAGTTCCTAAAGTCCGGTCTTACGCATTTAGTAACCAACGAGTACATGTAACAGTCAGTCTCCTCTTAAAAACTATTGACAAGACTTCCTGTACATATTTTGAACTTTGACTAGTGATCATAATCACTGCATTAATGTCCAATGATCACAATCACAATAGTTGTTTGGTTAATTACATGTAGAAAATTCAAAAATATCAAGGAAAAAAAAAATTCAAATACCTTGAGGCCCCCAAGTGCCTTTTTTCCTATGCCCTATGTTGGTAACATATCCTTTTCTTGGACTTAATTGGCACCATTCTCACTACTAACATGGATAAACCATACTCATTTATCCATATCAAAGAAAATTACATATATAATAAGTTTTAGTCAGTTGGGATTGTAAATAAATAAACTTTACGGTTTTTTAAAAAAATATCCAAGATTAAATTATTTTTTTTGCAAAATTATTACTCCCTCAGTTCCGGCCAATTGTTATCATTTATGAGAGAGTGTCCGACACACATTTTAAGATGAATATAAAATATAGTTCTATAAATTTTTTTTAAATTTTCTTTTTCTGAATAAAATAGAATGTTTAAACCTTTATTCAAAAAAAGAAATTTTTTAAAAAAAATTATAAAACCATACTTTTTATTCATCTTAAAATGCGCTCGGCGATTCTCTTAGAAACGATAACAATTGGGAGGGACGGAAGGAGTATTATTTTTTAAAAATATTTGAAAAATACTTTTTTATTTGTAAAAATACTATTTTTCAATTTTTTTATTTTTTTTGGCAAAATACGACTTTTTGCAACTTGATTCAACTAGATGCAATATTCGACGAATTTCTGCAAGTACATGCAAGCTCATGCAATAAAAAAACTCAATTTGAGTAGTTAAGTAGTTGCATGTCTGTTTGATATTGGTTGATTTCATATTTTTACAAAAAAATATCACAGGACAGTAAAATCGTAAAAAAAATAGAAAAATTAGCATTTTTGGTCATTTATCTTAATTTGCGTGATGCGCAAGTTCGGTCGGGATTTCAGCCTACTACGTTCTTTTTCGTGTTCTTCCGTTGATTATACTAGGTCAATACCATCCAAAATATTTGACCTAAACGAAACATTATTTCGCACTACACTACATATGCACACATATTTTTTTTATCTCTAGATAGATTTTGAAAGGAATAAGAATTTTATTCCAGATTCATCTGATTGAAGTGGACACACGAGTCCAAATTCCATGGCTTGATTGAAAAAACCAAGTTGGTGATTTTGATGGACCCGAATGACTATAATTTCAATGGATTCATATTAGTGTGTGTGATACATGTGTGTGTGTCAGTGTGTGTATGGGGTTGATATTTTGAATGAATTATGTGAAATGTTTCATATTCGGGACTAAATTAGGACCACTTTGTGTGTATACAGACAATGCATATGGATGGACTCCAAAAGACAAAGCAATGCACAAGGCTTCACACCTAGAGGTGGCCAGACGGTCGGGCCGTCCGGGCCGTGCCGAGTTTCAAGCGAGCCGAATCAATTAGCCAGTAACTCGTGAACGGCACGTAGAAGTGAACGAGCCGAGCCGAGTCGTGCCGGTTTGATAAAGTGATAACCCGGGATCGACTCGTGAATTAGGCGAGTTAGGCGAGTTAGGCGAGTTATACGAATGCGAGCTGAGTTAGGCGAATGCGAGCCGAGTTAGGCGAATGCGAGCGGTTCGTTCAGGCGAATTCAGGCGAGTTCAGGCGAATTCAGGCGAGTTTGGCGAATTCAGACGTATTTGGCGAGCCGTGCCGGTTCGTGCTTGCAAAGTCGTTGGCGGTTAAAGCGGGTCGGGCCGGTCCGGTTACGGTCCGGTTCCGGTTTTCAGATTATTAACTCGTGGTCGGTTCGTTTTAACTAACGGTTCGATCCGAATAGTGACTCGGCACGTTTCGAGGCGAACTGTACGAATTTCCGGCGAGCCGAATAACGAGCGGGCCGATCCAAACCGCTCTTTTGGCCGGCTCTATTCACACCTACTTATTACATACCCATGCATTTCTTTGTCTGCTGCAGTACATTAACACCTGTTCACAGTTTTAATATAAAGGTATATTTTCTATCATACCATCCTAAAATTAATTTTTTCCGCTTGTATCATCTATTTCTGTTGGCTTATACTACTAGATCTGTGATTCATTTGTTTTATGTATTTTTATATCATATATTTTCGTGTTTTGTGCCATGAACACTTAACCCAAATCCGAACCGTTAAGGATTTGTTTCATTTTATGTTCGTGTACATTTCGTGTCGTGTTTCGTGTAATTTAAATTTAATAATAAATTAAAAATAAATATAATTTAATCTAAATATTTTGCTTTTACTACTCGAGTCTTTAGTGTCATACAAACTAAAGTACATTCAAGTTTTGTGAAATATAAATTTAAACCTATTTTGGATCTATTTTTTGTAAAAATTACAGTTAAATCTCGATGAAGTAATCATCGATAAAATAATAATCTCGCTAAAATAATACTTTTCTCCGGTCTGAACATAATAGACACAGTGTATATTTACTTTCGATAAAATAATAAACTCATTAAAGTAATATATTTTTTAGTCGTGACCCTATTACTTTAAAGAGTTTTAACTGTATATGTAAATATTATTGTAAGATATATTTATTTATATTATTATTATAAATATATTTATTTATTTCGTGTATTTTCGTTTTGTATCGTGTACCTAAGGGTAAATCCAAAACCGACATTAAATTCATCCGTGTATTTTCGGGTTCATATACCAAAAATATCAACCCAACACGTTATTTTTCGTGTCGTGTTATCGTATTATGTACGAAATTGGCTGCTCTAGCTTATACAGCTGATAATCCAGTATATTTGATGACTTTTCATTTTAGATATCCTCGTGTTAACGTTATATGATTGATTTCCAGTCCGAAAACCAGTTATATATTTGAATTTTTTGTGCAAAAAATATGTAAAATATATTCTCAAATTATGTAAAATGGAGTCAATATGAGTAGAATATTAATGCTCAAAGTTTGGTTATGAATTTAAAAATATCTCACTCATTTTAACTCCATTTTACATGATTCAAAAAATCATATTATATTTTTTTAACAAAAATTTCAAATCTACAATTTATTTTTCAATCAGAAATCAATTCATTACATTTTACTTAATACTGGATATTTCAAGTGAAAAATCAAATTTACAGAAAAATAACAGGTAGAAATCAATAAATTTATAATACCAACAAGAAATATATTTTTTTGATTTAACTCTATTATTTTAAAAAGATTCAAATGCAACATTATAAGTTTATAACTCAAAATTTCAAAATTTTTGTGAAACAAATTCTCACGAGTTGCAGCATTAAATGCAATGGGAGCCTCTCTTCCAAAAGAGACTGCAAAACTCAATAAATGCACCTCCTTATATACTTAACAGACCTAGCCGCCCCCACTTTTCTCCGCACTCCGAAGCTCCCCGCGAATCTATATCGTTCTTTTTATGTGATGTCGAAAATTCAAAACTTAGCGTGAATAAAATAGTCGTATTAAAGTATTTCGCTCACAAAAATCAAATAATGTTATTAAGAAAATAATTATACTCCTAATACATGCTTCACAAAATAACAAATTTGTTAAAAACATAGGTTAGCGGGGAGAATCCTGCGCCATTTTGTTGAAGCATAATACTTTCCTCCTACGAACCTTGAAAGTAAACCCGAAACCCTAACATTCTCTCAATCTTGAAATAACCTCCCTATCATCTCCGAGAGGCTTCCATCGGCTTTTACCGGTGGAAAACCCCGATCTCTTCTTCTTTTTATTATTGTTAGTTCATCTCTTGCTTCCATCAGCTTTCACCGGTGGAACGCCCCGATCTCTTTTTCTTTTTATTATTGTTAGTTCATCTCTTGTTAATCTTCAATAATTTCTCAATTTATTTGGGGTTTTGTTTGTCTCTCCTTGTGAGAGTTTGGTTTTATTTGATTTGTTTGCAGTTCATCATGTTCGAGATTACAGATCTGCGGAATTTTCATGGTGTTAATTCGGTGATAAAAGTTTTTATGGTGAATAATTTGTGGCCGATTGCTCAAAACAACAATTGGAGGATTAAATCATGTAGATATCACTTCAAAAAATCGCTTGTTTGTCTATACAAGAAGGAAGGATTCAACAGCGATATAATTATGCGTTTATTCAATTTCGATCATATATGTAGATGCCGTATGGCTTTTCATTATTAAATTATTTTCATTTTTCAAAAAAAAATTACACGCTTCACAAAAGTAACGAGTGCAATGGAAATTAAAATTTAATTGATTAGAAATTAAGCTTCAAACAAATCCAACACAATTCAAAATATACATAGTCAATCACTCAAGAGAACTAAATACATCATACACAGCTAGCTTCTTTTGCAGTCGTGACAAATTTCACGGGTTTAACTTGAGTCAATACCCGAACCACCACCCCTGCATCATTACATACACAACTCGCTCTTCACCTAAGCCCCCCTTCACTCATATTAGCAAGGATACATTTACAAACCGCGGTTCGTTCTTGACTCGTATTCCCACGTCTTTACATCGTGCACAAAACTCTCGTATCAGTAAAATTCCAAAAAAACTCCACTACATTGCACTTAACTCTTCGATACAATACCTGAATTCACACAAATTCGTAACACAGTACACATAATTCCCGCATCAGTCGCATCAGTAGTAACGTAACGTTATCAAAGTGAACTTTCGGACTGAATAGCCGCTTTGATTTTTTGAACGGTGCAAGAAATAAGATTATTAACGGTTTCGACGGACTCAACGGTGAGCTTAGCGGTAGGCAAACTATTCACCAATATTTGAAACGCCACCGTTAAAAGCGACCCGCCCGTCCGATGACCCGACCCGCCATTACTAACCGCCCCATTACCCGATGGCCCGCGACCGCGAGAGCCCTGCCCATCCGGAACAATAGCAAACCCGGATGGCAGAAGTGCCACGTAAGCAGAATCTCCACCGTTCATCACAACATGCATGGCTGGTATGTCAACAGGCGCGTACACCACAAGCGAACCAGCCGCGTCTATGCAAGTCTCTTGTAAAATCAACATGCTGCTCTGATTGGGGTTCATTGCCTGCCAAATTATTTTCACAAAGTCATCATATTTACGGAAATGCCATTACAAGCTTTTTGAAAGAGTCAACTCAACTGCATAAATGTGTGTAATGTCAGAGTCTGACCTAGAAAGGTAGCATCTGTGTCCTTGTGATTTTGACTTTGTAAATGAATAATTGAAGTAAATCAAGGTAAAATACAGTGACATTTTTGTCATTTTTCAATTTTCCCTCTCTTTTTGACACTTACTGTTTGTTTGGGTAGGGGACCTTAGATGTAGTCCTAGTCTAAATCTTTCTCTTTTCTAGACCACTCTATTTTTACATGCATGTGTTTACATGTTTACCTTCTCTAGCACAATACTATACAATTGCCCATGCATATGCAATTATGATCCTGAAACTTTATTACCGACGCGTTAAGGTTTTAGAATGACTAATTACTTTACGTCATGTATAAGTTGTGAAGGAAATCAAATTTTCGACACAGTTCAAGTAGAAAACAGTTGTCGATAACTTTTGAATGTAAGACATATTTAAGCTAATACTCTCTCTGTCCCGATAAGTTGTTAACGATATTCAAATTATGTGAGGGGGAATTTGAACAATGTCAACAATCCAATATGACGGAGGTATTATTTAACTAGAAGTACGGTTCGAGAGAAAATGTAGGATACTTAGATTTCGATGTTCAGTCGAGACTGCAATTTAGATTAATTATGAGCTCCGTCCTTATGGTCAGTGGTGACCCTGGTTATAGACGAGCAAGACTTGCGCGTAGGGTCCGCGACACTCAAGAGACACAAAAATTTCTACCTTATTTAAGTATTATATATGAATTTTCATGATAGATGTAAATTAGGGTCCCATAAACTGATTTCCGCTAGAGCCCTCTAATCTCAGTCCGACCCTGCTTATGGTGATGCTAAAATTCGTGTAGATGTATGTGTAAATATGAATATCGAAGAAGGAGTAAATTTGATGAAGGAGAGGGGGAGTACACTGGCACGGAGGAGGGAAACACAGTTGCCATGATCTTGTCCTTTGGCAATATGAGCCATTTCTTGCATAGGACCGCCATTAGAAAGAATGTCCCACTCACTTCTCAACCGTTCATCTCTCAGAAAATCAAACAGTCTTTGTGGAGATATCGGCAGCCAAACGGAAGTTGCTGCACTCAGAACAATCCCCGGTGGCTCACCGGGATCATCGACACTCTTACGTGTCATCACACGTACATCTTCATCCACATTTCCAGCTGAGAGCTTGTTCCACTTGTGCACGGTGGACGCGCAGACTCCAGCGCAGAAATTATCGGTCATTCTCTGTGCCAGCTTTAGCATGCTTCTTCGACCACTAGCTGTTATAGCTGCATTAACATTACTATACTTGTTAATGTCCAGTCCGTGACAAAAATTGGCATCAACAGTATTAAGGCGGTATATGATGAATTATTGTTACCAGTATGGTCTCGAGACGGGACAGTGGAGGACATGAGGATGGCTAGACATTCGCATTGGCGTTGCAGGGTTGCTACCCATCGTTGAGCGCCGAAGCCTAACCCGGCGCCGATAAGAGGCCGGTAGAGATGGTGAACTGTATTTTCTTCATATTCTGCATGCTCTACCCATGTAACCTGTGTGCATTTTCATTTAGTTCATATATAACCAGATATATGTTAACCATTGATATTAAATGAGAATATTCAGAGTTGTGATATGTAGATATCACCTAATAAGAGCCTTTATTACTTGTAGCTATTATAACATCTGCAATGCACATATTTATGATAACCTAATCATATTAAGAAAGTGTTTGTAAATTTATATTTCATTTCAAATTATATGATTTGAGTTATCATTTCAAATTCTCATTATTATACTAATATTTAAATATTTTGAATTTTAAATGAAATCCAGTTTGACAAACGGGCCATAGCATTATATAGCAGTATTATTAAGTTAATGTTGTACTCGTTAGAAATTGAATCTTAATCTCTTTCACTAATAATACTAATTCCGAAATGACTACTACATCTGTGACGACCAAATCAAATCAACATTCTTAGACTAATTATATATATGACATATATAATGTTTTGCATAAATTTGGTAACAAAATGTGGTTCGAGATTGATTTAAATTTACCTAATTATCCGATATAAACAAAAACCAAATATTTTTTTATTAATAATCACAATCTCAGAGGACAAAAAAGAACTTTAAAAAATGGTCAAATAGATATCAGGCCCAAGCTCTATTATATAAATCGGCCGATTTTTTAAAAATCGCCGATAAATCGTTCAAAAATCGGTCAAAAATATTTGTCCGATTTGACCGTTTTCCGATAAATCGCCGATTAATCATCCGATTTTTTAAAAATCGTCCGATAAATCGTAAATAAGTACCTCAACCGAATAGTTCCAATTTCCGAAATCTATAACACTGGGCTCAAGGAAAGACATTACAATGTCCCTAGAGCTTAGATCTATGTAAAATAGAAATAGGCAAACAAGGCACAAGTTTTGCAAGATTTGTAGGAACGAGGTAAATTGTACCCTAATTAAGATAAGATAGTAAGATACTCTCACGTGAGTACAAAATTGTGACAGTCCCAGAGTTTGACTACAAGGGTCTGCAACAAGGTAATGCACAGTTTTTACAATTTTTATACTCCTTTGTGCACTGTTCGAGATAGCATCAAATATTGGAATAGAAACATCATATTCATATTTTATTTACCCAATGTTTGTTGATGACAAATTGACAATGCTTCTGATTCATATAGAGGACTATTCTGTATTGTATGGTAGCGAGTTTAGTGACCTCGATTTGCTAATCAACATAG